>NW_020215507.1:0-652 GCF_003070985.1 Temnothorax curvispinosus | reverse complement strand
TAAAATCAATTATAAGCACATTTGTTTATAGTTTTATATTAACATAAAATCTCATCAAAATTTGAATTATACGTCTTTTATTTTTTCGTCTAATATCCGGATTTTGATAGATTCGCCCCACTGTGCGGCCGGTCGATTATGGCTGCGATCCATTTGATATGTTACAAATGCTTCGAAGCGTTCTTTGTCTTCTTCTTTCTTCATTGAAAGAAAAGAGAAGAGAATTTGAAGCATTTATAGCATTAAATGGACTGCAGCCTATATCATCTCAACGGGACGCTTCCGCTCGCGCGGTCTCACGCCTGTCCGCGCCTCGCCATTCGCCCCTCGTCGCCGTCGTAAGGAGGAAGATCGAGCTGCTAATCGATCAACGCCGGTTGCGCGCGGTTAGTAGGATTATTTATATAAATATATATAATATTTATATATTAAATGAATTGATACACCGCCGTTTTTCTCGATTCTGATCATATTTTTTTAAGGCATATCTGTATCAAAAATCTAACGATTGACCTATGGTTCTTTAGGATTACGTAGAGATACTTTAGACGGCAGTGAAGATCGCGTTCGGGATTTACCGCTAAGAAGTAGTCATCAGGGAAGTTCCACTAATTCCAGCGTAGAGATCGTAGAGACGAACGTCGTCGTACTT
>NW_020215506.1:0-1016 GCF_003070985.1 Temnothorax curvispinosus | reverse complement strand
GTCTACGATCAATACACGCAACATTTTGAGGGGCTCGTCCGGGAATCAGGGATAGCGCAAGCCATCGACATTCGGGCGGAGACGCACCCGGTCTTGCATCAGTTACGCGAGGACCAGTGTCGAGAGAACACGAAAAAAAGTGTATGGGCAATATATCGCATTCATATATAGGTATGTTTCGAAATTTATCTTGAATATAGGTAATACTGCTTGTGTTGTCGAAGTAATTCATTTTTTATATAAAAATTTGACTTACACCACTGTGATTTTTACCCCTCCATATAACACTTGATGGCATATTCAAAGGAATTTTTATGCCGAATTGAAGCCATCTTTGATACAGTAAAATATGCTAATATACGGCGTTCTACTGTTGATGTACTTATACTGTTTCGAGTTGTGTCTTTTCAAGAAAGTACAAATAAGAAATGTCTACGCATCGGAAGTATTCAAACAATATACAAATCAGTTTGTGCTTACTGTCATGCAGTGAAAGGCAGTGCATATTTTATTGTATCAATAAAAATGGCTGCACATATCATATACGCCATCCAGTGTTATACAGAGAGCAGTGAGGAATGTTTATTCG
The DNA here is from genome assembly GCF_003070985.1 of Temnothorax curvispinosus. NCBI lineage: Eukaryota > Metazoa > Arthropoda > Insecta > Hymenoptera > Formicidae > Temnothorax > Temnothorax curvispinosus. Next base: position 427 of record NW_020215506.1, on the reverse strand, counting down.
CTTTTTATTGTAAATGTGCTTAAATATTTGCACGGACATTGTTTCAAAAATACTTACAATGAAACGTTTTTGAACTGTCTCTCACCGAGTTTAATGAGCTTTGGATATTGTAACGAAAAAAATAACAGACATGTATTTTTTTATTGGAATCAAATTATGTTTACGGGTTGAAAAAATTCCTCAAAGAAATTCCATGTATTTGATTACGAGTTAATATCTCTGAAATCGTGAGGTATATGAAAAAATGTTATATAGACAAAAGGGTTACGGTTTTAAGTAATCTCTGTAATCGGTAATTAGATTTTTTTAATGTCCTACTTCCATAGATATTATAAAAAGTATAAACAAAATAGTGCACGAACATGAAATTGATAGAACTAACAGTTTTGAAATGGTAGCTGGATTTCCAGAAGTTTCCATTCGGAAA
>NW_020215505.1:0-1037 GCF_003070985.1 Temnothorax curvispinosus | reverse complement strand
TGAACTGCCGCCAGAGGGAGGCTTCACCGACCTCTGGAGACTATCGCGAACACGATCCGATCGCGCAAACCCCAGGTTTGCCGGACACGTCACGGAATGACGAACGCGGCGACGCAGCGCCAAAAGGCTCAAACTGCCGCCAGAGGGAGGCTTCCCCAACCTCTGGAGACTATCGCTTCCCCAACCTCTGGAGACTATCAAGTGTTTGCGCGATCCGCCCGCGCAAACACTTGGTTTGCCGGACAAAGGGCTACTTGGCAAGCGAAGCGTCGTAGCGTCGCGGCATGAAATATGAATGTTCAGGGGTACGAACAGATCCTAAAAACCGAACGCGAACGCGATCTGACCGCGCAAACACCCGGTTTGCCGGACAGACTTAATATCGTGAACCGAGCGTCGGAGCGAACTGAGAGCCGATATGCTCTCTCAGGGAACGTCGATAAGACATACGAGCCAAACGCGAGCGAAATCTGACCGCGCAAACATCCGGTTTGCCGGACAGACCCGATATCTTGAACCGAGCGTGGGACCGGCGTGAAATTAAATATGCGTACTCGGGGAAGGTCGAGAAAACGTCCGAATCAATCGCGATTGCGATCTGACCGCGCAAACACCCGGTTTGCCGGACAGATGACAAAACTTAGGATTGCGTCACCAGGGACACCTGGTACACCCGAATATCGAAGCGCGATCAAAATCCGACCATCCTAACTGGGGGTTGTCCGGACAGTCCGGACAATTAGTAGTTCCCGACGTCGGCTACAGGAAGTAGGGCCGGAATAAGATCAATTAGGGCCTAAAGAGTGGGCATCTGGGGCGCCGCCATCGGTGGACGTTTTAAACACGATCCGGACGTCTTCTTCAGGAAGTCGACGTGGAATCGAGATCAGGGACATCGAATAGACCTTGCGCATAGGTCGGCGCCGTTCAAAGGTCAATATTGTAAAAACTGAATTGTTGCTACCCGGAAGTCAAAAGAGCGCAACGCATATAGTGTACTAGCGTTGGAAATTTCCATCGCGAACATCTGGCGCACA
>NW_020215504.1:0-5271 GCF_003070985.1 Temnothorax curvispinosus | reverse complement strand
CAAAATAAAAGAACATGTAGTAATAATTATATAGTAGGCAAATCAATTTAAATAATATAATAGTATCTTATATAGCAATAATTTACCAAATGATTGGACACGGATATGTGTGCAATCTATACATCCTATCACTTTTGGGAAACGTGCAATTTTATAGAATTGTTGTTGTTCTTTTCTTATTTCTTCTTCCGTATTTGGAAAATGAATATAAAGAGGTCGTAATCTAGTAATGGCTCTACTGACTCTGTGTACGATATAATGTGCTGAAGTTGTGCTCACACCTGAGAAATCTCCAGCAGATATGAGAAATGATCCAGTGGCATATACACAAAGCGTCAATAACAATTGTATCATGGGAGATATCGCTTTATTTCTAAAAAGAAATTATTGTATTACCTTTGCGTTTACTAAAATTTATATTTGCAATTATAAAATATGTTGGAGTAAGCGCTTCACTAACAATTCGAATCGTTTCTATCCGGAAGCGTCAGGCGGCGCTTTCTATCCAATGGCGCTGTCCGCTTTATCTACACTTGCGCGCTACACACATCTACTGAACTTCACTTCCTGTATTCTGTTCTCGTCGCTTGTCAGAAAAATATATAACCTGCATTATATTGGCTAAGACTGGTTCGCTTGTATTTTACCTCCTCTCACATTACAATTCCTACAGGTTATGGGCCCAGTATACTGACGAAACTGTGGCTTCAAAAAAAAAGAGGAGCTTTGCGCTGAACTGTGTATTGGTATTATTGTCTTTCTGCAAGGTAAGCGGCAAGCCGACCGTTTGTAAAAGATGGCACAAGATAATTTAAAATTCAGTATTCCATTGCTGAACGGAGGAAATTACGTTTTCTGGAAAACCAAAGTACGAGCAATACTAATACGCGACGATTTATGGGATGTGGTAAGCGAACCTAAGCCCGTACAGGTTAATGATGCGTGAATAAAGCGTAATAACAAGGCCATGGCATGCATAACTCTGAGTTTAGAGGATAATCAATTGATACATTTTGCTCATTTTGATAATGCATACGATGTATGGCAGGCGCTGTCGAGAAAGTACGATCGTTCAACATTTGGCAGCAGGTTATATCTACGAAGAAAACTATATGGCATTCATTATCGTGGCGGACCTATGAGCAATCACATCGACTCAATTATGGAGATGGTTGGTTTGTTACGAGGATCCGGAAAACCACTTGAGGATGAAGAAATTGTACTGCAGTACTATTAGTAAGTCTCCCAGATTCATACGCAGGTCTTGTTACGGCACTTGAGGGAAGAGACGAGGCGGACTTGACAGTGGAATACGTAACCGGAAAGATGCTGGACGAATACCAGAGACGTATCGAAAGCGGTGAGGTCAAATGAAACCAGTTCGGAAGTAACACTTCAGTCGGCAGTTGTGGCTTTTAAGAAAGGTAGTAATAGCCAACGCATTAATTCTAACAAGGGCGAAAAAGAAAAACGAAATGACAAGAGAAATAATAAAGAGACGCGAACATGTTTCTTTTGTAGCAAACCAGGTCATGTCAAAGCCGATTGTTTCTCCTTTAAGAAATCACAGCAGCAGAAAAATACAAACACAGAACCAGGTAAATCTTCGGCGGCAAAGGCTGATGTTCAAAGCGATCATGTTACTTTCAAAGTGTGCGAAGAAGCCCGAATAGCTAAGACTGGGACGTGGTACATCGATTCCGGCGCAACGAATCATATGACGAACGAAAAAGGTTTTTTCTCAGTATTGCAAGAAACTGCTACAAAAATATATCTCGCTGATGGTTCTTCTGTTAAGGCAAGTGGAATCGGAGATGGTCGTTTAGCCTGCAAGATTTCAAACAATCACATTCAAATAATAGAACTAAAGAATGTGCTCTACGTTCCGGAGCTTGATGGCCGATTACTTTCTGTACGAAGAATAACGGAACAAGGTCATCGAGTGGTATTCAAGAGAGATATCTGCACCTTCTATCAAGGACGACAAGTCATTGCTTTCGCAGACAACGATGGAAATATGTTTAGACTGAGAACAACTGAAGTAGAAGCTTCGACTCGGGTTGCAAACGTGGCAACATGCATACATCAATGGCATCGTCGTTTAGGTCACAGGGATCCGGCTGCGATAAAACTTTTAATAGATAAAGGATGGGCAACAGGAATAAACGTAGCTGAGTGTTCTGATGAGATAGTATGTGAACACTGCATTAAAGGAAAGTTGGCTCAAACAAAATTCCCGGAAAGCAAAAGCAGAAAGAAAGAACCAATGAGACTAGTCCACTCAGATTTATGTGGACCGATGCAGACAGCTACACCGAGCGGTAACAGATATTTTTTAACTCTTATTGATGACTATTTTCGTTTTACAGTGGTGCATTTGCTGAAATCAAAGGATGAGGTTCTTGGTATCATAAAGGAATATATGGCAGCAATGTACACAAGATTTGGTAGAAAGCCAATTGCCCTACGTACGGATAACGGTAGAGAATACGTATCATCTGAGCTAATTCTTACGGAAAGAAGAAATACAGCATCAACTCACGGTAGTTTATACCTTACAACAGAACGGCGTGGCAGAACGCAGAAACAGGTCTTTGACGGAAGCTGCGAAGTGTATGTTTTTGGACGCCAATCTGGACAATCGTTTTTGGGGAGAAGCAGTTTTAACCGCAACGTATCTGCAGAACCGGATGACAAGTCGCAGTATCAATAAAACCCCTGTTAAATTATTCACTGGAGAAAAACCAGATATTAGTCATATTAGAATATTTGGATCAAAAGTATATTCGCTCATTCCTAAACAAAAACGCAGAAAATGGGATGATAAAGCTGAGGAAGGCGTGCTTGTCGGTTACGATGGAAACACTAAGGGCTATCAAATTTTGGACCCAAGTACAAATCGAATATGGATCAGTCGTTTTGTAAGAATAATAGAACACGACGTAAATCAAACTAGCTTGCATCAAATTTCACGAGATAAAGGAGCAGAAGAAACTAATAGAATAAAAGGAATCGAGTATGAGATGCCAGAGACAAGTTATGAAGAAGAAGTTTCAAGACCAGAAGAGGAAATTGAGGGCAACACGTCTGACGAAGAATATGAGATGCCGCTATCAACACCGGAAACACCAAAAAGACGGGTATCACAACGGACAAATAAAGGTGTACCTCCGCAAAAACTGGTCTATAAGGTACAAACAAATCCGGTCAAGGAACCGCAATCATGGACGGAGATGTTACAACTACCATTACGAGAACGACAGCCGTGGATTACTGCAGCTGAGGAAGAAATGAAGTCTCTAAACGAGCATCAAGTATGGGAGCTGACTGATCTTCCACCAGGGAAAAAGACAATCACCTGCAAATGGGTTTTCAAGGCTAAACTAAATAGCGAAGGTCAAGTTCAAACTTACAAGGCTCGCCTGGTAGCTAGAGGTTTCTGTCAGTCTCACGGAACAGACTACGATGAGACATTCGCGCCCGTGGTCAAGCATAAAACGATTCGTATTTTACTTCTTGTAGCAGCTTACAAGAAAATGCACGTACGTCATTTGAATGTGAAGAGTGCATATTTAAACGGACTAATAGAAGAAGAGATCTATTTGGAACAACCACCAGGTTTTCAAAAGCGTGGACACGAATCCAAAGTTTTGAGACTACTAAAGAGTCTCTACGGGCTCAAGCAGTCATGGAATGAGAGGGCTACCGAGGCACTCACTGAGATGGGTTTGAACAGAAAAATGCTGACAAGTGCCTATATACTAGACAGAAGAAGGATGGGAGCACAACCTACATTCTGCTCTACGTTGATGATCTTTTGGTGGCGGGGACATCTACAAAGGTAACTCAGGAAGTAAGCAGAGAACTTCAGGGACATTTCAACATCAGGGATTTAGGAGATGTCAGCCATTATCTCGGCGTTCAGATAGAACGCGAAACAGATGGATCGTTCTTATTCAGCCAGAAGGGAAAGATCTCCAAAATGTTGGAAGAATATGGATTACTGGAACCAAAACCAATGGCTACACCAATGGAAACAAGTTTCTTGAGCTCAGGAGCAGACAATAGTACAAGACTACCACATAATTCTCAGTACAGAAAAGCCATCGGTTCATTATTATACATCGCTACAGTATCCAGACCAGATATTGTTTTGACAGTAGGTATCTTAACCCGCTGCGTAGAGAATCCTACAGAAAAAGACTGGAAAGCAGTCAAGAGAGTAATGCGTTACCTCGCATCCACAATAAACAAGAAATTAAAATTGTCTTCTTTCGGAGAAACGGAGCTGGAATGTTTCGTGGACGCAGATTAGGCTGGAGACACAACTGACAGGAAGTCGACTGGTGGATATATATTTCGACTGGGAAATGAAACCGTAGCATGGTCAAGCCGTAAACAGACAACAGTAGCTATGTCATCGACAGAAGCTGAATATATTGCAGCTTCATATGCAAGTAAAGAATTGCTATGGCTTAGACAACTACTGAAAGACATGAATATTCCTATGAAGGGGCCGACCATCATCAATAAAGATAACCAGGGATGTATACATCTAATTGAATTAGACCGGTGTGAAGCACCAAACATATCCATGTACGGTATCATCAAATTCGAGATTTACGGGAGAAGAAAATGATAGCTGTACAATACTGTCTGTCTCATCTGATGCTGGCCGACCTATTGACGAAACCATTACCTAAGGAACGCTTCATGGAATTGACGGACCATTTAAGAGTCCAATGATTTTTTTTTCTTCGAACTGATCGAAGCGAGAAGGGGTGTTGGAGTAAGCGCTTCACTAACAGTTTGAATCGTTTCTATCCGGAAGCGTCAGGCGGCGCTTTCTATTCAATGGCGCTGTCCGCTCTATCTACACTTGCGCGCTACACACATCTACAAAACTTCACTTCCTGTATTCTGTTCTCATCGCTTGTCAGAAAAATATATAACCTGCATTATATTGGCTCAGACTGGTTCGCCTGTATTTTACCTCCTCTCACATTACAATTCCTACAAAATAGTTTCTACTTACTTATTTGTTGCAAATTCTAATTCTTCCCTTATGTGTTGTAACACTGATAACACAGATCTTTTACTTATTCGAAATCGCATTATGAATTCGATGTTATCAAGCTCTTCCAAATAATTAATGCGATATTTAAATCTTTTCCTTCTTCTGATCGGTCTCACATTCACAATATCTTCATCATCAGAAGACAATAAGTTTAATAAATGCTGGGGCATCATATTTCCTACGTATAACTTCTA
>NW_020215503.1:0-2918 GCF_003070985.1 Temnothorax curvispinosus | reverse complement strand
TTTCGACATTGATTCAACGTCGAATCAACTAATCATTTCTGACTGGGTAGTGCTAGTGTAATTTTATTTACAATGCGATAAAACGACGTTTTACATTTGCTATGAAAGATGCATTCGCTATAGCATATGATCGGTCGAAGATACACGTATTACCTTCACTACATATTTTTTCTTATCGATTTCCCTTGTCGTTTGTCTCATGATGAGTAAACTGTTAACATCACACAGTTATTTTCACTGAAAAGGTTCAATGAAAAAAAAGAAAGCAGAATATTTTTTGATATACAATTGACACACACACTAGAAAAATTGTAGAAAATTTTTTAGTTTTAAGATTTTCGCATTATTCAAATGTCGTTATTTAAATTTTCTTGAAAACACAACGTTTCATTGAAACCACAGAAATAAGATAATCTCATATTTCAATACGAAATACGAAGAATCAAATACAAAAGCGATTTTTAAATAATATTAGAGTCGGAGTTTCTCCACTCTTTGAGATATCTGCACTACATTTTTTTATCAACAATTTATGTATATCACTTACATAAAGTGTATAAACAGAAAAATATGTGTGAGACAACTAGGGACACTTAGTCAATAAATTATTAAATTTCACCATCAATTTCGTAAAGAAGCATCTCTGCGCGATCAATTTTTACATTTTTCTGATATTACCGCATATATGCATGTATATGATAAAACTTACTAAATTTAAATAAATTAATGTAATTTTTGCTTTATTTCAGCTGACGTTTTATACATTTTATTTTATAATATCAAAAATGTCTCTGATACTTCTCTACTGGCTAAAACTTATAGATTTTAATATTTATTAGAAATCAATATTGATGTGGTAATCTCGACTTATAATCAAAGATATTTAGAAAAAATTATTACAAAAATAAATTTTTTACTATATGACCATAAATTTTTTATTATTTTATTAAATTATGAGAGAGAGGAGGGAGAGGAAGAGGGAGAGAGGGAGGGAGGGAGGGAGGGAGGGAAAGAGAGAGATTTTTTTATTGCATTGTTGATGTTCGGCGTATCGCCTTGTATATAGTGTAGTCACTTTATGTTCATGTAGTCGTATATAATTCATACTTAGTTGCATAAGTCATTTGTAATTCTCGCGCGAACGTCGGCGGATCGCGAGCAGTCAAATCATGCGATTCACCTGTCGATGCTGCCATCGCCCATCCGCCGACGGCATCCACCCCCCCCCCCCGGAAAGGAAACAACTACTCGCCCGCAGCGACATGTTCCAGGACCGCGGGGACAGAACACTCTTCGTCAAGCCGCCGTGCGGCACACACATATATTTTGGCCAGCCGTCTTACGGCAAACACAAATTTTGGGAGCCGTCTTACGGCACACATTCGCCGGGCAGAACGAACCACGGAATCGCTTTGTCGCCTCGTTCAACCGGGAGTGCGCACGTCTCCTACTGCTTTCTTTCCTGCCTGCTCTATTGCTTGCTCTCCACCGCTTGCTTGCTTGCACGGGCTTTGCCATCGCATGCCGAACGAGACGAGACCCACGGAGCGGCCAGAGATCAGAGGACAGGACGAGGCCTGGCGGAATCACGGGGACAACGGCCGACACGGTGAGTCGCTTCGCTTTAATATTTTGCTGCATGCGCTTCTGCCTTCGCGTTAAACATTTGATAGTCGTGAGGGGAAATCAACAACCCCCCTCTGGTCCTTCGAGTAACAATATCGCAAATCTTGCCTCCGGGGCGAAACTATCCCCGTTCAGTTGATTTAGCACAGATTACATCAATAAATGTATCAGTATTTTTTAACACATGTTACAGATATTTTTAATTTTTTAATTAAAAATTAAATTAAATTTACTATATTTTTATTTCTTTATTGTTTTAAGATTGATATACTTTCAATAAGTTTAAATGTGTTTTTTCTACTATATTTACTTTATTCACTTTAAATAATTTTAACCGTATTAGCAATAATATGCCATAATACTCTCTAAATCTGAATCAATGAAAAGTCACTGCAGTGGCATACTTTACATTCATATCAGTGAATAATCACTGATGTGTTCAGTGACTATTCACTGATATCAGTGTAAAGTATGCCACTTCAGTGACTTTTTACTGATTCAGATTTAGAGAGATGTGTTTGCATTAAATAATTAAAATTAATTAATTCTATATAACTATCTTTTTTTTATATATTGGATCTGTAATAATATTTTCATATATTGTTAATGTATATCTGTTGCATAGCAAATTTTAAAATCTGTTATGTTAATTATTGCAGCTTTTATTAACTAACAATGTTTTATATAAAAATTCATAGTTTTGGACTGAAAGATTAAATAGAGGAAAATTAATTTATAATAAAACTAATAAAAAAAGTAAGAAAAAGATAAACTTTTAATATTATACTTACATACGTACATACTTTTATGCTAAATGTCGCAAGAGAAATATATTTATACAAGAAGTTACGTATGCTTCAATGTCTAATGTCTAAAAAAATGTTCTAAAATTTATAACATCAGAAATAAATTTCTCATGACGTGATATCGTAAACTAAAATAATTCAAGATGTTAAAAATTTTACTTATCTTACGCAATTTATACACGCTGTTATAAATTGCTGTTATAAATATTATTGTTATTAAAATCATGTTATGTAATCTAATTACAGACGTTAATTTTTAAAAAAATTAATTAAATTGTAAAAGCTTTTTCTTTGGAAATGATAAGTACGTTTAAAAGGATAAATGAGGAAAGAAAACTATTACATTTTATTTTATTTGTAAAAAAAGAGATAAGGATATATCCTATATTCTGTCAAAAACATAAATTTTTTAGAGAATTTGTGGATTATGCAAACTATGTATAGTCCGGTCAAATTAGACATTCAAGGTTACAATAATTCCGATAG
>NW_020215502.1:0-5014 GCF_003070985.1 Temnothorax curvispinosus | reverse complement strand
GCGAAATGAATCAGCTGAATCAATATGTGCAACAAGACGTAAATCGGGCCGCAAAGTGCAATAAATTAGAGTGATGATCTGTCAATATATTGCATGCTTGTTTTTCAATAGTAGTTAATTTTATTGTCAGAAACAGAGAGGTTTGTTAATATTTACAATATAACGTATGCTATAATACACAGAAGTCATTCTATATTTTTGCTCCATTTCCTCGATATGTGTAGTACAATAATACTTTCTATTAGAGAATTAGAAAAATTGCGTTAATTAAAGTAAAATATGTTTACCAGTTAAGTGAAGAATCTTATCGATTTATATATTTGAAGATGACGTAGTCGTAAATGTTTCCTTTGATATAACTTCTGATATAACTTTATTTTTAAAGAAATTGTTATTTGAAAAATGTTATAAACAGCATTGATTTTTTTATTGTTTCAGGTAAGTTTGGAGTTATTCAATTGCATTCCAAATACGGTTCATCGTACTGTAAGTCATAATGATTTTTGTTTTATTCATAACTAGCTGGTTACCCGGGGCTTCGCCCAGGCATCTTTTTTTAACAACTATTTGTGCTATTACAATTTAAATCCCCATTTTTTTATTATAAATTCTTATAGCTTACTTTGTATATAAGCTTTTTAAATTTTTTTAAATTGAGTTGTAGCACAATGGCACATAGCCTATGTTACTTGGGAAGATATAAGCTATCCACCAGTGTAAAAATTTTTGAAATCAATTTAATAGTTTTTAAAATTACTTTGAACAATGGAACGAACAAACTTTTCTTCTTTATATAATAGTAAGGATGTTTATTGCATAGCTGAGTTTGGTGTTGATAAAAAGGATCCCTGTTCACCTTATCAACAATATTATGTCGGTACGGTAGACATTTGAATGATAGTGCGTAGTATCGACGGTTACATTCTCTTATCAACTGTTGTGACTGTAGATGAAAACTGGAAATACAGTGAACTAAAATTCCTCGAACGACTATACATATATAATAACTTGACATAAAACGCGAATATTTTCTAGAATAATATTTAAATTAAATGCTTTATAAATATTATAATATAAATATTATTCTAGAAAATATTCGCGTTTTATGTTAAATTATTATAGTCGTTCGAGGAATTTTACTCTATTTCCAGTTTTTATCTACACTCACAACGGTTAATAAGAGAATATTTACTATTTAAAATATAAACCTTTGTATACCGCTAATATTGCTTGTAAAAAGGATAATAATTATATAACATAAGGTATAATGGAAGCAAACCAGAAATCTTGTTCAAAGCTTCAAACGGTAATGTCCATTTCTTGTGTACCACCACCTGTCTTGTACGAAATCACCATATCTTATACGAAAACATTATTTATGATAGCTTATCAAACGTTATCATTCGTAGGAAGAATAGATATTTTACTTATTACATATTACAGAGAGAGACTTTACCAATAATAATCATTTCTTTTTATTACTTATCAAAGTTAATTGTGAGAATTTTACTTTATAAGTTTACAATTTATATACGTATCAAACAATATGTACATACATACATTACGTAAAAAATCTAAAATATATATATGCATTATTTTATCGACATTAGAGAATTTTATTTTTTTATTATTTTTAGTTATAAAATTAATAAAATAATTACATTGAATTTATTAAATCTAAATTAATATTAAATTCTTAATACATAAGTATATAAAAATATAATTTTTTTCTTACTGTTAAAAAAATTATGATAGTATATATATTTACATGTTTTTTTTTAATTTATATTATTACATATAATTTCATTTTACTTTCATAAAATTTTCATACAAGAAAAACATGTAGATATATATATACACTATCATAATTTTTTTTAACAGTATGGAAAAATTATATTTTTATAGACTTATCTATATGTTTAAGAATTTAATATTAATTTATATATATATATATATATATAAATTAATATTAAATTCTTAAACATATAGATAAGTCTATAAAAATATAATTTTTCCATACTGTTAAAAAAAATTATGATAGTGTATATATATATCTACATGTTTTTCTTGTATGAAAATTTTATGAAAGTAAAATGAAATTATATGTAATAATATAAATTAAAAAAAAACATGTAAATATATATACTATCATAATTTTTTTAACAGTAAGAAAAAAATTATATTTTTATATACTTATGTATTAAGAATTTAATATTAATTTAGATTTAATAAATTCAATGTAATTATTTTATTAATTTTAAAACTAAAAATAATGAAAAAATAAAATTCTCTAATGTCGATAAAATAATGCATATAGATTTTTTACGTAATGTATGTATGTACATATTGTTTGATACGTATATAAATTGTAAACTTATAAAGTAAAATTCTCACAATTAACTTTGATAAGTAATAAAAAGAAATGATTATTATTGGTAAAGTCTCTCTCTGTAATATGTAATAAGTAAAATATCTATTCTTCCTACGAATGATAACGTTTGATAAGCTATCATAAATAATGTTTTCGTATAAGATATGGTGATTTCGTACAAGACAGGTGGTGGTACACAAGAAATGGACATTACCGTTTGAAGCTTTGAACAAGATTTCTGGTTTGCTTCCATTATACCTTATGTTATATAATTATTATCCTTTTTACAAGCAATATTAGCGGTATACAAAGGTTTATATTTTAAATAGTAAATATTCTCTTATTAACCGTTGTGAGTGTAGATAAAAACTGGAAATAGAGTAAAATTCCTCGAACGACTATAATAATTTAACATAAAACGCGAATATTTTCTAGAATAATATTTATATTATAATATTTATAAAGCATTTAATTTAAATATTATTCTAGAAAATATTCGCGTTTTATGTCAAGTTATTATATATGTATAGTCGTTCGAGGAATTTTAGTTCACTGTATTTCCAGTTTTCATCTACAGTCACAACAGTTGATAAGAGAATGTAACCGTCGATACTACGCACTATCATTCAAATGTCTACCGTACCGACATAATATTGTTGATAAGGTGAACAGGGATCCTTTTTATCAACACCAAACTCAGCTATGCAATAAACATCCTTACTATTATATAAAGAAGAAAAGTTTGTTCGTTCCATTGTTCAAAGTAATTTTAAAAACTATTAAATTGATTTCAAAAATTTTTACACTGGTGGATAGCTTATATCTTCCCAAGTAACATAGGCTATGTGCCATTGTGCTACAACTCAATTTAAAAAAATTTAAAAAGCTTATATACAAAGTAAGCTATAAGAATTTATAATAAAAAAATGGGGATTTAAATTGTAATAGCACAAATAGTTGTTAAAAAAAGATGCCTGGGCGAAGCCCCGGGTAACCAGCTAGTTATGAATAAAACAAAAATCATTATGACTTACAGTACGATGAACCGTATTTGGAATGCAATTGAATAACTCCAAACTTACCTGAAACAATAAAAAAATCAATGCTGTTTATAACATTTTTCAAATAACAATTTCTTTAAAAATAAAGTTATATCAGAAGTTATATCAAAGGAAACATTTACGACTACGTCATCTTCAAATATATAAATCGATAAGATTCTTCACTTAACTGGTAAACATATTTTACTTTAATTAACGCAATTTTTCTAATTCTCTAATAGAAAGTATTATTGTACTACACATATCGAGGAAATGGAGCAAAAATATAGAATGACTTCTGTGTATTATAGCATACGTTATATTGTAAATATTAACAAACCTCTCTGTTTCTGACAATAAAATTAACTACTATTGAAAAACAAGCATGCAATATATTGACAGATCATCACTCTAATTTATTGCACTTTGCGGCCCGATTTACGTCTTGTTGCACATATTGATTCAGCTGATTCATTTCGCTATAGACGGAAAAACTACCGCTTTGTACGCAATTTTATACGAACGGGCAAAACCGACTATTTATTCGATCGAACCCTGCGAAATGAATCAGCTGAATCAATATGTGCAACAAGACGTAAATCGGGCCGCAAAGTGCAATAAATTAGAGTGATGATCTGTCAATATATTGCATGCTTGTTTTTCAATAGTAGTTAATTTTATTGTCAGAAACAGAGAGGTTTGTTAATATTTACAATATAACGTATGCTATAATACACAGAAGTCATTCTATATTTTTGCTCCATTTCCTCGATATGTGTAGTACAATAATACTTTCTATTAGAGAATTAGAAAAATTGCGTTAATTAAAGTAAAATATGTTTACCAGTTAAGTGAAGAATCTTATCGATTTATATATTTGAAGATGACGTAGTCGTAAATGTTTCCTTTGATATAACTTCTGATATAACTTTATTTTTAAAGAAATTGTTATTTGAAAAATGTTATAAACAGCATTGATTTTTTTATTGTTTCAGGTAAGTTTGGAGTTATTCAATTGCATTCCAAATACGGTTCATCGTACTGTAAGTCATAATGATTTTTGTTTTATTCATAACTAGCTGGTTACCCGGGGCTTCGCCCAGGCATCTTTTTTTAACAACTATTTGTGCTATTACAATTTAAATCCCCATTTTTTTATTATAAATTCTTATAGCTTACTTTGTATATAAGCTTTTTAAATTTTTTTAAATTGAGTTGTAGCACAATGGCACATAGCCTATGTTACTTGGGAAGATATAAGCTATCCACCAGTGTAAAAATTTTTGAAATCAATTTAATAGTTTTTAAAATTACTTTGAACAATGGAACGAACAAACTTTTCTTCTTTATATAATAGTAAGGATGTTTATTGCATAGCTGAGTTTGGTGTTGATAAAAAGGATCCCTGTTCACCTTATCAACAATATTATGTCGGTACGGTAGACATTTGAATGATAGTGCGTAGTATCGACGGTTACATTCTCTTATCAACTGTTGTGACTGTAGATGAAAACTGGAAATACAGTGAACTAAAATTCCTCGAACGACTATACATATATAATAACTTGACATAAAACGCGAATATTTTCTAGAATAATATTTA
>NW_020215501.1:0-6771 GCF_003070985.1 Temnothorax curvispinosus | reverse complement strand
AAATATATTTCAACAGTTTTTAGATAACTCGTATAATTATATTATATTTGCATGAGTAAATATGCGGAAGAATCTCTCGTCTCAACACGCAATTAAATATGCCAGTCGAATGATTGCCTCCTCGTCCGTTATAAAGCGGAATATGTCGGAGGGGAGCAATCCAGTAGTCCGTGTGCGGTGTTCATCGTTAGGACTCTCGTTGATCCACCGATCGTCGGTGTCCTCTCGAGTCTTCTTTTCCGTGCAAATAGATTCTCAGTCGTGTTTGAGCACGTAGCAGTAACACAATAACTACTTAGTGAGTAACAATAAAGTTGATTAACTTCCATCCTAAAGAGAAGTCGAGATCCGTTTCGATACATTTCAATACATAAAATTTGTCTAGACTTTTTCAGTAATTGGTATAAATAAATAATAATGATTAATTTTTCTCGTAATTTCACAAGTGGCAACGAAAGAGACTGCCTTCATGTCTTTGTATTAGCGAGACATCTGAAGACATTGAAATTACATCGGGGTTTCAACTTCTTTTAATTTCAATTATATAGTGCTATTATGGATTATGTGCTGTGAGGAGTGTGCACTAAAATATCCGCTAAAGATCGTGGTATATTCACGAAAGTTACTGCGTATATGAAAAAGAAGCTAAGTTGGAATTATTACAAATAGCTCTTGATCGGTCTGTATGATAATCGCTACACTTGACTCGAACATATATATAAGTTCCACTATATTGCTATAATAATTACATTTTTAATGCAGCTATCATGATTATCGATTCGTGTTCGTCATATCAATTATTTCGACATCTATCCTATTAACATACGCTGTAGTAAAGATATAATTTCAACGAACATCTTTATTATCTTTAACATGATAGAGAGCAAGAGATATAAATTCAGACACTGTTCTAGGATATAATATGTAATATTTACAGTTGGCAGTCAGACCCATACAACATTTATTCATTCATTTGACTTCAGATCTTTGATCCTCTAATTGCAAATTTGTTGACGATTTGTTGAGTTTGCTTTGGATTCTTCTCAGTAACAATTTAAAATATCAAAAATATAAAATGTGAAATATCTTTTGCATATAGTAATGTCTATATGAATGTTTTAAATTTAAATATAATTTTTTGAGATCGTATAGTTTAAGTTTGAGTTATTAATTTGCTTTTCCATGGCACATTTCGAGAAGTTGAATGATTTATCAGTTTTATAGCCTTCGCATGTGCTACGCATACTTGATGACGTCCTTGTGACGTCATTTTTATTGAATTCAGAACGATTTTATCAATACCAGGTACACGATCAGGATATAATTCGTGATTAACTTTGACCATGAGACGGGGGAATCCTCGCAATGTTGTCACGCTAGGTTGCAAACGTATGTGTTATTATATATTATGATCATCTAGTATGATTAACTTGTATACACATCTATTCAATGTCATGATTACCCAAGCAGAACTCATGCATTTTCACGCCAATTATAGTGGTGGCGCATTGAAATCTCCACACGTACTACGTTACAGTTCACTAAATGTCTTCGTAATTTTGTCTATGTCCACCTTTATCTTTAACATCTTATTTTGGTTTACCTATTAATTCCTACACATATAAAATACAGGCGAAAGTTGCTTTCAATAGTTTAATAGTTATCATAGTTATGTTTAATGAGCAACATTACAATGATAGCACGAATATATGTGATAGAAACATGCAGTACTTAAACAAAATATTTCTCATAGAAAATTTAAATACTCTTTCAGTTTAACATAAAAACTGTGCAATTTAACTAAGCACGGAAAAAGCGCGCGAAAATAAAATGTTATAGAATAGTACCAAATTGATGTGTTGAAAATTTCTCATACATTTGCTTCTCGATAGCTTGCTATTACATTTATGCTTAACATATTTGACATTACGTTAAATTGTAAAGTAAGTCTCTTTCTGGCACAAGTGTTAAAAAGAACAAATTACTACACTTCTAAAGGTTACCCTTTCATTCCGTACGATAACTGTTTCAACTTTTTTTTTACTTTACAAGTTTTTTATTAAATTTAATTATAGAGCACATAAACCGTGGCTAGCTGCATACACATCTCGACATTCTCGACTACATTTTTACAGTTGCACTTCCACCATGTTAAGAGAGATATTAATTATTAGTATTTATCTATTTATTCAGCATTAATAGGAAGTAGTAGTAAGACATTAATTTTAGTAGATTGTAATAAACCTTAAGAGCACATTAAATCACAAAAACAATTATCAAAGACACAAATAAGGCTTACCTGAATGAATTATGAATCGCACGTTTTCGGTGTGTCGTTTTACACATCGATAGGACATATATCTATGTGGAGAACACATTTGTCATATTTCAAAACAAGATTTACGTATAAATAATTCAGCAATACTGCGTACAAAATATTCTTAGGTATTGCCATTGCAGATAAATGATTACAAAATCACACATGATAATAATGTGTTAAGCACTGCAAGGAAATACGAGGAAGTCTATTTAACTATCATATAAATTAAATGTAAATCCTGAATGATTCTTATGTCTACATAATATACTGGCGATGCCCGCGATTATACATCTTGTTGAAGGTGGTTTATATATATTTTCGTGTGGTAGGTCATATTATCTCCCACGCTCATGTTAGTTAATTTAAAATTTGCGGAAGTAAAATTACATCACAATAGTCTAAAAGTCATCTAAAAGTCAAGTCTGAAACTTATCTGAAAGGTAGATTTTTTGTAGCGTTGGGCTGAATTTAGTGTAATATTTCGTAAGAATCTCGGTGAGAATCTTATATTTGAATCTGATTTAGGATGGAAATAATTTATTCATAAGTATAAACAAATAAAATTGTATAACATTATACATTTGTATTTTTAGGATACCTAAACAATTCATAATGTGGACTGTCGTATTAGTATTCATCGGTTTGCTGTGTGCATTAATACCGTCGACGCATTCTCAAGGTATGGTTTTTATCATCTTTTCGAACTTACGGATTCCATTATCTACAATCTCATCAGAAGCTTCGTTTAGGTTTTTCTCGTAGAGGATGTCCAAATGTCAAAATGTCATCGGAAAAATGCGTTTAGGCTTTATAGATATATACACTTTTTATAAGTATATTTATCTCTTTGCAGTATTAATCCTTGTTTAAAAAATTTGTAACATTACAAAGTAGGCATGACGGTAAAACAATTAAGGTACATGAATAAATTAATTTTTCCATGTCGACACTTGCATAATACTGATATTATTATTTATACGTAATAATACCTGTATTGTTATAGAATATCTTTTCGATCATGCTAAATCAATTTATTACGTAATGAACTTTTTATATTATCTTCCCGTTACATAAACTACTGGGAAATTATAGTATTGACGTAAAACGGTCCGAAGGCCGTAAATACGGCCAAGGCCAGATCCTTCAAATCGAGAGAACGAGAGTTTCAAGTATGTAGTCTGGCCATTGGCTGGTGAAGGTCAGCTATTACGAAATTTTATGTCTTCTTCTTGGCGGTCTGATGCTTCTGAGAAAATATGTCACCATAAGTTAAGGAAATTAGAATTACAATCGATCTATATGCAATCGTAGTTAGCGTGATGTAAATTGATGCGCACTTTAAGGTAAACGCTGAAAATTTTAATAAGAAATTATTTGTATCATACATTAGAAAAAACAGAACAAGTCGCATTATTAGAAGCTACTTCTTTTTGTTTAAATTAGAAATTTTAATTAAAAACGGAAGATGAAAATAGTTTGTATATTAAATAGTCATTAATATAGAAAAATTAATAAGTAATTATAAAAATCGTCGCAACTCTCTTTTCTAATATCAAGATTAATTAAATATTCTAACCGCAGGTATTGTAGTATAATTGAATCACCAAAGAATGTGCGGATGTGGTCGCGATTTTAGAATCGCTGTTCACAGAACAATTATCATGAATAAAAAATTGTTACGATTTACTGGGAAGAACTGCTCCGTTTCATACGCTAATACATTTAATTGCCTCAAAATACGTTTGATATAAAAAGATCGTGATGCAATATGCAATTTTGAAGAGTTTGTTATATAAACTCCATAATAAATATTTTGCAAATCGAATAAATTTTCTAAGACATAAAAGATCGAAAATCAACAACAAATGATAATATATTAATAAAAATGTCTGCTAATATATTTACACAAATACCTAGTTAAAAATCAATATCTTTATATATATAGAAAATCCGAGAGAAAATCTTATAAACGACATTACATCTTTGCTATGTATAAGAAGTATAAATTATAATCTTTTCGTTCTCTCTCTTTTCTGTTGCATAAATATCTGACAAACTTTGTCAGCAAACATATCTATTTAGCATTGACTGCCACGCGCTTGTCTTGTAAACGCATTCCATTGTACACGAGGTAAATCAGTGCCGGATGCTTTAAACTCGTCACCGATAAGTCATTGAATTTTAAGATGTGTTTGTGGCAAATATTACCTTTTCGTAAAACGTCATATTGCAGGTAGCATTTTAATAATTGGAAATCGTAGTGCGCGAGTGTTTAACGCGTAATATATTGCGCAGTATGATTAATTTATTATAAATAATTGCATGCGTTATTTCATTACGATCGCGATGCGGCCGTATAATAATTTTTATCGACACAAATTTCACAGTATAATTACCATATTGAGATCTTTAGAAAAGATAAATTCGCTTTTCAGAAATGTGCAGAAGGCAAATAATTATCGAAATATTTAACAGAAACGATTAGAACAAATTTTTTTTTGTACATTATTCTATGTTTTGTAGAAGTTTAATTCTATCTCGAATACTTGCTAACTCCGCCTCTAAATACATTAAAAAATTGGTCATTCTATAATAATAATAATACTTATTAGTAATTAAATAAAGCGCTTACTGGAGCTTATTATTCTAAATATAATAATTCAAATAATTCTGATATAATAACTGCACAAGTTTGCCGAAAACGCGTGTATTATTGGTGGAAAACAGGTATTTATGAGCTTTGATAATGCAGAAACAAATAATGAAAGTGCATGCAGGAATCATTAAATTTATATTCTTTAAATTAATGCAATATCCGATCAAATTTCAATTTTCTGCAGAAAATTGATCCAGTTTCAATCGATCTCTAATCAAACTATGACTATTGAATCATCGACCTCTTAAAAGATAAGATTTCACCTGAAATACTTGACTAATAAGACCTAAGAGTACCGAGACAATAAAAAATCAAACGTTTAATTTTATTTGACGATAAACGCGACTGACTGATAATGAACATAATTACCGTCGATGCTCCTAGAAATGTTTGTATTTTAAATATTTTTAAACAACCGGCTTTTATCGACGATATAAGAAATCGTTTTTGAAAGGCATTATAAATTCTTAAGCTCACGTTATGATTTTTTCATTACAAGCAAAAATTCTTGAAGCTACACCAACGTGTACCTCAAAAAGGGAAAGAGAACAAAAATGATTTTGACGTATCTCAAAGATGTGCTTGCGTTATCATTTGTGTATCTTTTAAATTTGAATTTTGGTACATAGGTAGATGCCAAAATCCGCAGGGACAACCCGGCACGTGCATCAGTATCAGATCGTGTACGTTGTTACTCAATCTCCTGAAATCAAACCCGTACGACCCGCAAGTAGGCAATTTTCTCCGTTCTTCCGTTTGCGGCTACGGTCCAGGTAACGATCCTTGGGTTTGCTGTCCGTCCGGCATTGACGGCGGGAATACAGGCGGCACGGACAACGACTTGGAAGGTGATCGAGACCGTAAAGAAGTTACGAACACCGCATATGGTCCTTTGTATCCACCTAACTGCGGATACAGTAATGTAACGATACGCAGAATCGTTGGTGGCGAGCCAGCCTCGTTAGGTACAAATAATTTTTGAAGAAATGTCATCAGTGTCTCAATTACACTCATTTCTCGATCTTGTCAAATAACAGTCTCAAAATTCTAATAAACTTTTCGAGACAAATTTATTTCAATTTATTGCAGGAATGGAAAGTCTGTTTTCTTGTTTTTACAACATTCAAATACATTTTGTATATAGGAGTTTTTTTTCCTCCGTTGAAGCGCCTTTTTACATTATGAATGATTGGAAGTAAAAGCCTTCTTCAGTAAACCAATATCGAGAAATGTAAATGATTTACTCCACATATTTCGTTTTAATTAGATTTTGATAGATAATAAAAAATCTTAAAGTTCAATATTATAATAATTAAAATATCAGTAATCTATTTATTTATTTATTGGAAAATTATTAAGGTGGCTTAGATCATTATTGTTCCAGCACTTGATTATCGCTGCAGTTGTCGATATAGTAATAGTCGATTAATCCTGCAGGTTCTTGGCCTTGGATCACCGTTCTCGGATACGTAAACTCGAGAAATCCAAATGTTCCGAAATGGCTTTGCGGCGGCGCTTTGATTTCTAGTCGACACGTGCTTACCGCCGCACATTGCGTTCACGGACGATCGGATTTGTACAAAGTCCGCGTCGGCGACTTGGATCTCAACAGTGATAACGATGGGGCGTACCCCTTTGAGGACTTTATCGAAAGGAAGACAGTGCATCCCGGGTACAATCCCAGGACCTATACAAACGATGTGGCGGTTCTGAAAACGACCCAAGAAGTACCCTTTACGGGTAAGCTTCTTTATATTATATAGATATATACAATTGCCCTTTAAAGGAATAAAAG
>NW_020215500.1:0-1552 GCF_003070985.1 Temnothorax curvispinosus | reverse complement strand
CTCGCTCCGCGTGTACTTGGCGCGAGACACTACCGTGTCTCTTGATTCAAAAATTCCTTAAAATGAAAAAATGTCGGTAACTACCGCCACTATAGGATCCCCTTAACCTCATTAATTTACATGCATACACGACACTTCATTTTTAAGTCCGACTTAATTTAGTTTTCAAATACACACATACCACAACACCTAACTAAATTCATGTAATCGCATTCTGATTTTGTCAAAATAAATAAAGAGAAGAGCGAATTCATGAAAGAGGGGATACATTATTGCGGATATTACATTGACAAAAACGGTATACATAAAGAAAAGAAAAAGATGGAAGCCATCGAAAGAATGCCTCGGCCCACAAACATTACAGAGTTACGCGCATTCCTTGGAATGATCAATTATTACGGACGATTTATACGCAATTTAAGTTCGATTTTGACTCCATTACATAGACTGTTGGAAAAGAAAGCCGGAAAAGAGGTGCCTTTCGTATGGTCTCCAGCTTGCGAAACAGTGTTTATAGCAGCAAAGAAAGCATTTACTAACAACGAGATCATAGCGCATTACGATCCAAAACTACCCCTAATAGTAGCTTGTGACGCTAGCTCGTACGGCGTAGGAGCAGTGCTTTCGCAAAAATATAACAGAAGGGAATGAAAGAGTAATTCAATACGCCTCGCAGTTTTTATCACATACACAAAGGAAATACGCACAAATAGACAAAGAAGCATACGCGATTATATTTGCAATAAAAAAGTTTCATCAATACCTTTACGGGAGTAAGTTCACCCTATATACAGATCACCGACCCTTGACACAGATTTTTGCCCCCGAGAAGGGATTACCGGCACACAGCGCAATGCGCATGCAACATTACGCGATATTTTTACAAGGTTTCAAATACGATATCAAGTACAAAGATACGAAATCGCATGCGAACGCGGATGCTCTGTCGCGGCTTCCGATGAAACCGGAAGATACGTACACTCGCGACGTGGTGGACGATTACGAAATAAATACGATCGAGTTGGTACCAATTACATTGAAAGATTTAATGTCAGAAACCGCGAGGGATATTGAGTTACAAAACCTATTACAAGGTTTACAACACGGCACTGCATTAAAGACAAGGTGCTCGGGGGGCGTTGGAGCGTTCCCCGGATTTGCGATTAAACTCGAAGGACCAGCGGGGGTGTTTCGGTCCCCGCGCAGCGATTATACAAGAAAATACGAGCAGGGAATAATATGATAGCAAAAGCGACTCACCGTTTTGTTGCCCGGCCCTCTCGTCGGTGTACTCGAGTCGTCCGTCTCCCTAGACAGGCAAACTCTCCGTGATAGCGGGAAATGTCCGGCAGGCAAGGGTAGACGCAGGCAGCAAGCAAAAGGCACACAGAAGAGGCAGGCAAGCAAAATGCACATGCAATGGCAAGCAGGGCGCGGCACGGCGCGCGGCGCTCGGTAAATCGGTTCCAGCAGTGAGTCGATCATTTCCAGAGTATGTTAACACGACGACTTCCGGAGCGAGAGTGTAGGCTCGCGTCGCGCTCCTGTTGAG
>NW_020215499.1:3213-4247 GCF_003070985.1 Temnothorax curvispinosus | reverse complement strand
TTATTAACAACTCATGCAATTTGTTATAATTATATTATTTTTGTATTATCGTAATACATATTCATCATTGCGTAGAGTAGATTACCATAAAATAAGATACCGACATACTTATAAGCTGAAAATCGTGATTTTTTATTTTTTATTATATAGCACTATTTATATACATGTATTGTTTTTTTTTAGAATTAGATATATTTTTAATAAGAAATAAAATCGTAACATTGCACAGAGACTAATAATAATTATGGAATTATTAATGCATAATGTGCAATACGCAAGACTGCATTAGCATAATTAACTAAATGCTTGCACTGATTATTCATTATGAATTTTCTCACCGTGATAAAACCTTCTAATGAAGCAACATATATTCCTCCGATGACTAAACCGAAATGTTTTGTATTTCTTAACATTAAGAAAAGAATTAATTTTTGCACTTGTATGGGTGCTATATACCATTGCACGTGATATCTAAAAATTTATTTGCGATATGAACTATTTATTATCGCACAGTTAAAATGTGTCTTATCAACTAAATTTATTTCTAATAATTAATTATGCAGATATACACAGATTATGTAAAATTTTGTAATTACGTTACTGTACTTACAACTTTTTTAATACATCTGCGCTATGATCTGTAATTGTCTGCCCACCATAATTCCCTATGAAAATGAAAAGAAAATGAACAATGACATAGAAAGTTGATATTGCCAGTTCATTCGCGTTATCTACAATTAATGCAGCTTGTAGTGCCTGGAATTAGCATATAAAACGAGATATGTAAAAATCCGTGAAAGTCATAAAGTCAATCAGTTAGATGTTACTCACATGTAATAAATTAATTGCTAATGATACTACACCTATCCCAATCAAAAGGAAGTAGGACTCTTTAAAGCTGTCTAAGGCACGTTGTGTGAACCTTCGAAACAGCAAAGAAATTCGGTATTCACAATCATAATTTGCACAAAAGAATAACGGTCAAATTCTGCATTAAATGAATTGATCTCGTTTGTAGTATTCATTGTCCGAAA
>NW_020215499.1:0-213 GCF_003070985.1 Temnothorax curvispinosus | reverse complement strand
TCTTTTGTTAAACTACGATAAATTAGTCGAGGACACATTACGTATCCATGTATATCATCGACAAATGTTTTATTTCGAATTTTTACGAATGTAATGTGAGTTAAATAATTGCGAGAAGAAACGAAATTGGAAACATACGGGTACGTATAAAAATAATTTGTAACATACACATTGAATCAAGACGTTTTTTTAAATAATCATATTTTTATTAAA
>NW_020215498.1:649-7810 GCF_003070985.1 Temnothorax curvispinosus | reverse complement strand
ATAAATCATTAAGATCATATTAAAGATTATTTTAAAGTGTACAGATATATACACAGATATTACCTGGCAAAGAATATAAATGATATGTATTCTGCAAACATGTGTTGACACTAGAAGTGCATTAATCCTTCGATAAATACAGCAACTAAATTAGTAACAGTAGATGATTCCATATGTTACGGCCTGTGGACTTCGCGAATTCCTTCTTTCATAAAAACCTTTCGTAAGATGTTTTTCCCACAGAATTATTTTTGGGATGACGAGAATCGAATAATAATTGTCGATTGGTGGGGAGGTTACTGATAATAATTGTAAAACCTGCGCCACCGGTCAATAGCCGAGCGGGCCGTCATATACATTCCCAAGAAAAATTCATGAAAAACTTGACGCTAGACAATAACAGATAAAGACGAGACAATAGAGATTTCGAAATCTAGCGTCTCGATCCGTGAGAAATTGTGAAATCTGCGCCGCCGGTCAATGGCTGGTCGGGCCGTCAAATACACTTCCAAGGAAAATTCGTGAAAAACACTTCACGCTAGACGATAACAGATTAAGGCAAGACAATAGAAATTTCGAAATCTCGCATTTCGATACATGAGAAAAACATGTTTTTCAATCGATGACTAACGAGAGTCATCATCGGAACTTATCTCATTCACTACATCTAAGATTTCATCCATCTCTATGTCGAGCGCTTCCTTCTCGTCCTCATCCAAGTTCTCCACATCAACGTAAGCTTTTATCCGCTCCCTTGTGATGTGTGATATCACCCTCCTCTCCAGCTCCTTAATGGTAAGCTCCTCCATGGCTTCAGGTGTGAGCTTTCCGGAATACCGTATTTTCTTCTCCACCCGTTCCAACCTTAGTTTTTCCTTCTTTTCTTCTACCTATTCCTTATTCAGCACCAAATGAGACAGTCGTTAGATCGTCGTGAGACAGGTTAGTTTTACCCTATTGATGACCAGTCATCCTGCTCAGTACGAGAGGAACCGCAGGTTTGGACATTTGGTTCACGCACTCGGTCGAGCGGCCGGTGGTGCGAAGCTACCATCCGTGGGATTATGCCTGAACGCCTCTAAGGCCGTATCCTCTTTAGTCAAAGGTGGCAATGATATCTCTAGGAGTCTCGTGAGTCGAGAGGCTCAAAACAATGTGACACACTTACTAGGCGGCCGGTCCCCTCGCGGGCCGGTCGTCGCACGAGCCCGGTTTGCCGTACAGCGCCTCTGCCCGTCGTCGGGATCTCACCGCTTACGACGGCACGGCGTCTAACGGTCGAACATGAGTTTCGCGAGTTCGATGTCGAGACTCGGAATCGTCTGTAGACGACTTAGGTACCCCGAACGGCCACCGAACAACTTTTCGGTTGTACTATTTCCTTCACTTTTACCTTATTTCGTCTTATCTCCTGCTCTAATGTCCTCTTCTTTTCCCTCAGCTGTCCCGTGAAAGTCGAGAGGGCCGAAGGGGAATCCGATGACTGCTGGTCCTTACTCTTTCCGGATGCTTGCTGCCACAATGCATCCTCCTCCTCCCCTGAGGTTGCAGAGTCCATCTTCATCTCATCCCCTTCTTCCATATCTTCCGCATCCATCAACACTTCCAACCTTTTCTTCAGTTCCCTTTCGTATTCTTCACGCGACATGCCTTTCGCCCAGTCTGGCATCTTCCCAATCTCTATGCCTAGCTCGGCGGCCACCTTTGGTATCATTCTCAGGAAGCGGAGATCCTTCCCGAGGCTCTTCTCCTTGCTCTTCCTCTTCCTAGAAGCGATAGTGTCTTCCGCCGCCGGGCTCGCCCTCAACCCGGAAGTTAGCCCGTTGTCCGATGGAGGGCCGGGACGATACCCCTCCCCCCTGCCGACCCCTGGATGTCCGATCACCCTGGGATACTTTCTTCTCTTTTTTGTTCACCATTTCATGATTTCTACTGGTTGATTTTTTTCGGGGTTTTCCTTCCCCTAGGCTGGTTGTCTACCACGACAACGAGCCCAGCCTGCCCGAGCTCGGGTACCCCGGGTTCGCCATACCCGTATCGAAGACGCCCACCAAAAGCCCTGAAAGACTCCCGGAGGCCGCCCCCGACCCCTGAGGACACCGCCCGTCCGCCAGCGCCGGCAAGAGAGCCTCCGCTATCCCCCCCCGCGCGCAACGAGGGAACCGACCGAGCAAACTCGATCCCGGTCCCCCGCTACCCGCGAGAGGACGGGGCACAGGGTACTCCCAGCTAGCCACCGACCGACGGGTCAACACACGTGCCGCCGGCTTTTACGCCCGGCGGCAAGACACCACCGGCCCTGATCAGGAAACATCCTGGCTGCCCGATGGGTT
The DNA here is from genome assembly GCF_003070985.1 of Temnothorax curvispinosus. Lineage (NCBI taxonomy): Eukaryota > Metazoa > Arthropoda > Insecta > Hymenoptera > Formicidae > Temnothorax > Temnothorax curvispinosus. The sequence goes on along the minus strand of NW_020215498.1, from coordinate 5,477 downwards.
TTTCCTCCTAGGGTCGCTCGGCCCCGACCTCGGATCATTTCCGAGCGGCCCGGGCGGCCCCCGGAGGGCCCGCAGTTCCAGGACCTGCCGGAACACCGGCGTGCAATGGTTCTGGGATTGTCCCCCATCCTGCCGGAGCACCGGCGTGCAATGGATGGAGGAAGGCCCACCCCGCTAAGTGGGCGGTGGGAGAATCACAATCTCCCTAACGGTCTCGGCCGACCGAGCGTTTGCACTAAAAGTCGCCTTCCCCTACCGGCTGTTGGAGACTGGTTCGCCGAAGCTAGCTAGCCTCCTAAGCAGAGCAGCCGGACCCCCGGTTTTTTCTGTGGGTTTTCCTTTCCATAGGACGGCCAGGCAACGGAGCTAGCCGAAGCTAGCTCGTCCCTCACAGTCCCGTCCGACCGGGCGGACTATTTATAGAGGCCGCCTACCTCGCGAGTCCCCGAAGGGGATCTTACCGAAGGGGTTCTTACTTAGGACTTACAATTTTCTCCTTTCTTGCTAACCGTACGCGCTTCTCTATCGCTCGGTCCGCTCAATCATTTATTCGTATATTCTCTTCTCTCCTATCCTTCCGTCTCTTCGCTTTCGTCTTCTTCTGCCCCGCGGCGGCCGATCCACACCTCTCAGCTCACACCGCTTGACGCTCCGCTCGATCCTTTACTTCTCAGCTCACACTGCTCGACGCTCCGCTCGATTATTCAATCGATCGAAGCCAGTTCGCTACTGCCCTCACTTCTCACATCCACCGTCCGTCGGTATATTACCTCACTCGCATGCCGACTTGATCGATTTTACGGTCGATTTTTTACTTTGTTGCTAACCGGTACGCACCTCTCTTTCGCTCGGTCCGTTCGATTTCTTGTTCCCGCTCGCTCGAGTATCCGCTCCTTCTGCACTCAAGTCCTCGACTCATTCTCTACCCCTCCTACCTTTCCCTTCGCCGCGTCCTCCTTCCAATTTCTCTTCGTCATCCTCACCTTACCTTCAACTCTTCTCTTCTCCCTCGATTTCTGGCCGCTTCACCTCGATTCTACCTTTACCTCCAATGCCACCGCTTCCTCTCAACCTCCTTCATACCCTCCTTCAATCCTGCATCTCCACCATTTCACACAGCTCTATTTTCGACCCTATTTCTACCTTCCCGAACTTTCCACCTGCTCCCCCGCCGAGGGCTAACGGAGGCCATAATAACTGAATCATAGATAAGATTAATTGTAAATAATGTAAATTAAATCATCCGCGACGCATATCAAATGTGTATGTTTCTAATTTGAGACATCACAAGGTGACATATATCGTAGTAATAATAAGTATTATATATTATTATATCGAATTATATAATATTCATACATATAGTCGCCTAGCTTTTGTTGTGAGCGCACAACGTATATAATCAGTAAGTACAGTACCTAGAAACAGCCGTTACGTAGAATGTCCTCCAAATGTATTAGTCATCTTCTATTAGGTATAAGTACGCAAAGATGCAAACAGAACGCGTATGAAGAATCGAGCGCATAGGCGGACACGGATAAAATAATAAAAAAGGCTTTTATAATTATTTCTCAAAAATGATTTATCGTAACATAACTTTCTCATACATGGTTGAATTTGTAAAAAAACCTTTTATTTGGTGATTAAAAAATTTTAAAATTTTGAAAAAATGTATTGGTGGCGGGGGTATGTTAAAAAATAAAAAAAATAAAAAAAATATTTTGTTATTATTTCAAAGTACTTTTAAAGTCATTTAATTTACATTTTTAAAAACTTTTCTATCTTTTATAGTTTCGGAAATATTCGGCCCAAAATAGAAAAATCGATTTTTTCCGAAGGAGTGTTCACTCTCTAAACATGCGTATGGGCACGTAAGGCATAAAACACTGCGAAGACAGCCAGTCTGTTTAGGCCCTTATATAAGACAAAGACTTAAGGCATAAAACATTGCCAAGACAGCCATTTTGCTTAGGCCCTTACCATACCGGAACGCATCTCTCTGACGCTCGATTCGCTCGATCAGTCATTGATCAAACGAGTCAGCTCGCCTCACTTTTCACATCCGCCATCCGTCGGTAGCACCTCTCTCGCATGCCGACTCGATCGATTTCACGATCGATTCCTCGCTCCCGCTCGCTGGAGTACCCGTTCCTTCTGCACTCAACTCTTCAACTCAGTCTGCACCCCTCCTCGCTGCGTCCTCCTTCTCATTCCTCTCCGTCATCCTAACCTCACTTTTAACTCTCCTCTTCTTCCTCAATTTCTGGCCGCTTCACCTCGATTCTATCATCACCTCCAATCCCACCGCCTCCTCTCAACTTCCTTCGCACGCTCCTTCAATCCTGCACCTCCACCCTTCCGCACAGCTCTGTTTTCAACCCTATTTCTACCTTTCCGAACTTTCCACCTGCTCCCCCGCCAAGGCTAACGGAGGAATCCTATTATGTTGTAGTATATAGTATATATTGTATGAGAAAATATGCACAAATGGAAATTATTAAGCGTACGGCGCAACTGAACAGAATTAACGCAACACCTACCTACAGCGCGACGCCTATACCACATATCATCTCCTCTTGCCAAAAATCTAATAATGGTATCATAATAAAAATACACATGAGTAGGCATACTATAGGGGATTTAGAATCAGGCTTACGTGACGGCGGGTCGGGGGCATGAAGCGGAACGCGTGGGGGCCGCCGTAAGCGGTGGGCGAGGGGATGGCGTCGGCAAACGGGGGCCGCCCGCCGCTGCTTTTCTAACTCAGGATAGTGGGGGGAAGCAAGGGGCGCCACCACTCTCGCGCGGCGCGAGAGGGCGGGCCATTCCGAATTCCCCCTCTAGGTCAATCGCGGTTATCTCTCAAAGCTATTTCCAGAGTTATATGCTGCCCTATTGACATCCGCCGAGCGATAAGCGCGAGCCAAAGCGAATCCTCGCGCAATTGTATCGTCAGTTTGAAGTTTGCGAAGGTTATATTTTAATAATAACTACTGAAATCTACATTGCAATAATCGTACCCCGACTGACGCGCGAGGCGCTTCTCCGCGGATGGATCCCCCGTCGCAACGGCGGTGCGTCGGTAATCGATCGTAGTCGTCTTAATATCTGTAGCTCCCTACTCAGAGGAAAAAAAAAGGCTGTTGACTGTTGTATATTTTTTATTGTTTAAAAAAAATATAATCAACAGATTGACATGTCTGTCCTTCTTATCGTTGGTCAGCTGTAAAGGAACGATCTCGTCGTTCCGTCCCTTCCGCCAAGTGGTGAAAACGTTGACGGATATGTCGTTGAGTCGTTCGAACCTCGAAATTTGCCTCAGAGTCATAGGAAACTCGATCCCTTCCAAAATTCAGCACCGTCGCGTAATAGGGATACGACCCGCATCGATCCACGTTCTGCAGAGCGGGATACAGAACGGAGATTACCGCCCACGCGAAACACGCGTTGTCGTATGAATGCACATTGATCACCGCTTTCTTTACCTTTATCCATTGCGGTATTTCAAACCAACATCCGGCGTGCATGGGATTGCACTTGTTCACGTTCACGATCAGGTTCAATATACGCGACAATGCCCAGCCACTGTCGCGTTCCTGAAACTCATCCAGACCCGCCAGAGTGGCATCGATCACGTATCTGTCGTACCATTCTCGCAAATCGGCCGTAGGAAAGAGCTGACGATTTCCCGTGGCGACGCTTTTCACGTCTGTTTTAACCCCCGCGACGAACTCGCCATTGAAAACTGTGTTGACCTTCAGGCACGCGTGTCTCTCGTGATTGACGCGCACTTGTTCGAGCACCGTGCGCCTTGCGTCCTCGAGAAATAATCGAGGATCGACGTGATTCGAGTTTATAACCGCACCGGTCAGTACGCGACTTTCGAAAGCCGTCTCTATCTCCGTCCACGAAAATCCTCTGCTCGGTTCGCCGTGACCGGCGCCCACCTGCGCGAAACGTTGACGCAGAGCGTTTCTCGCTCCTTCCAATCGCGCCACTCGAACGATAAGAGAGTTCAACGTTCCGGTGTACGTCGGGCGGGTTTTTTCACGGCATCTCTCTCGCAGAGACGCGAGACGCTCTTCGCACCGTCGTTCCCACTCGCGATACGCGTCCGACGAGTCGAGGCCCGTGGCGAATTCGATGAGATCGCGATCCTCCTCCGACATTTTTTTTTTTATATTTAATCGTCACACACTTCAAACTGACAATCTAATTGCGCGAGGATTAGCGTTCTCTCGCGCTTCGCGCTTATACAGTGCCCGCGAGAACGGTACGCTCGCGTTATTTCCCCCGTTCGAAACTCTCGCTCCCGGCCCCCGTTATCTCATCCCCGTTCGCGTTCTTTTTCCCTCGCGCGTTCTCGCTCGCAGTCTCTCTCGCGCCCCCGTCCCCCGTTCGCGTTCTCGCTCACGATCGCGTATCTTTTCTTCACCAACGATATTTAATCGTTTAGATCTTCGCGATATTAAATTTTAATATTACATTAAGTAAACGATAAACGAAGACAGCTTAATTCTAATGACAAGGAATGGGGTGAACGGTAAATGAAAAGGAAAAATCGTTTAAACCTTTTACCATATTATATACATATTTATTTGTCATGCGGCATGAATTTTGTGTCAACAAGAATTCATACAAATAGGTTAGATTACTATGCACTTTATTCCCCTGATGGAGTTGAAAGGTCGTTTTTAGGGACGCCAACCCTTTACAAAATCATCTTACATTTACTCACTTTCTGCCGCCTAAATATATATATATATTGCTTATAGATAAGTTACAAAATTGATATTAACTCTCGATTGCGCTCTAGAATCCTCGCAGATAT
>NW_020215498.1:0-549 GCF_003070985.1 Temnothorax curvispinosus | reverse complement strand
CTCATCCTCGTTATCACCACTTGTAGAAGCGTCCGAATCATTTGTCCGAATCCTTGGATTAGCTCCAGGAATTTTAATTTCTGCTATTTTATCACAAATTATTTGTGCTTCCATTTCCATTTTATGAATTTTAATTAGTGTTTTATCAAATATACCTTTTTGTAGTTCACCGATGAAATTTATACATCTGTATCTGATAAACAAAAAAAAAACATTAATCGCGGCCGTCTGTTTGCGAGTGAAAAAAAAAATGATTGTACTTACACATATCGGAATAAGTCCTCTTTGTCTTCCATGTTGTATTGTAATTTAATACATTTGGGCGTAATTTTACGCATGTGTTTGACCACAGCGTACATTTTCGCAGCGCTTTCTTTCATAGATGTTGCAGTAGTAGCTAGATTTTCAACGTCTTTAACTAACATGTCGCAGGCTTCCTCTAACAGTTTTAAGTCCTCCATTGCAAAAACGACTTTAACGGTAGCTCATAAATTGAGACTCCTTATATACTTATTAAAGAGATAATTTTTACGGTAAAAGTGTGAAAAC
>NW_020215497.1:2688-4452 GCF_003070985.1 Temnothorax curvispinosus | reverse complement strand
GTCACCGGGGCTTTGGATTCTACCCAGACTACAGTAATTAAACGAAGAATAGTAATCCGCCCCGCGCCGTCATTTCTTAACACTCGTGTCGTTTATATCGTTTATATCGTTTATATCGTTTAACGCTCGTGTTATATTTAACGCCCATATCGCTTATATTATTTAACGCTCATGTTGTTTATGCTGTTTATCGCTCTCGTTTTGCTAGTAGCTTACTATAAATTTAAAACAATGTCGGACGCGGTTCTTCAAACCCCCGCAGAGGCAGCGGAAGCCCAGCTAAACGCTCAGGGCCCCGATTCAGTCACCTCGGACGCGATGGATAATAATATTGTAATTCCGTGTATAGATAACCTATGGGTTCCCAAGCTCCCCCCGTTTTCACAAGTTGACCCAGAATTGTGGTTTATCCAGGCTGAGATTCTTATGAGAAATTCTAGGATCACTGCAGAGTTCATTAAAGCCGATACCGTACTCGCTGCACTCGATGTCGAAGTAGTGGGACACGTAAGGGACATAATTGCTTTAAACCCTTCCCCAACGGATATTTATAAGCAGATTAAAGCTCGAATTATCGCGGCATATGCACCTTCGGTCGAAACAAAATTGCGAAAACTTTTAACGGGACAAGTCGGGACTGACGGAAAACCTTCGTTAATCCTTAGTCGATTGCGCAGTCTTAATAACGGGAATTTAGATGATAATGTAATAAAATCAATTTTTTTGGACCATCTACCACCCAATCACCGCGCGATCCTGATAGCTACGGAAATTACTGACCTCAACCGTCTAGCCGAGACCGCAGACCGAATGGCTGAGAACAATATCGGAGGCGAGTCTTATGCTAAGACTCCATAGACGCGGAAACGTCGTGCGGTAGAGTGCGTTGACCAATCAGAAGGCTGCCGCAAGTCGCCTGCGGCAAAATCAAAATTTGTGATTGGTCAACGCACTCTGCCGCATGGCGTTTCTGCGTCTATGGAGTCTTAGCATTACGCGTCCGCCGTGAGCAAAGGGAATTCACCCCCTCCCGCAAAAACCGAAATGCAGCAACTTAGCGATATGATGGCTGATATGATTGCCTTATTTAAAAAAGTATGCGAAAATCGGAGAAAAACATTAAATTTGCATTCGCGATCCAACTTCCGCTCTGTGAAAGATCCAAAAAACTAAAACAGCCTTTCCGTTCGGAGACGGTCGGCAAGGGCCTTCAAATTTCTAACCGTCTCCACGTCCGTGATCGTACCAGTGGCCAAATGTTCCTTGTCGATACAGGCGCGGATATCTCTCTTGTACCCGCTATCGATAGGATCAAGGGAAGGCCTTCCGAATTAAAGCTCTTCGCAGCAAATGATACGCGTATCGACACGTTCGGGGAATCTCTTCGTGAGCTTGACCTCGGTTTAAGACGGCCAATTCGATGGAATTTTTGCATTGCCGCAGTTCCGTACCCCATCATTGGCGCTGACTTATTATCGCACTACGGGTTAATAGTAGATTTAAAACGACGACGTCTTATAGACTCCACTACTAAATTATGTACCCTCGCGATTAAAAAACCGGCCCCGATACATTCAATTAATACGATTAAACCTTCTTCTGAGTTTTCTCAAATACTCAAGGAATTTCCACAAATAACAGGAGCCCTTCCCCTCGCCCCGCCGTCCAATTGTGACGTGTTTCATCATATTATCACCACCGGCCCTCCAGTCGCTTCGCGCGCTAGGCGCCTTCCTCCTGATAAACTTAAGGCCGCAAAGGCCG
>NW_020215497.1:0-2588 GCF_003070985.1 Temnothorax curvispinosus | reverse complement strand
CACCTGCATGACTGCTCCGTTAATCTACACGGTAAAACAATCTTTTCATCCCTCGACTTATATAAAGCCTATAATCAAATTCCAATGGCCCCCGAGGACATTGAGAAAACAGCTATCATAACCCCTTTCGGGTTATTCGAATACTTATTTATGACCTTTGGCCTTCGTAATGCCGGTCAATCCTTTCAACGTTATATAAATCGCGCCTTAGGCGATCTAGATTTTGTTTTCATTTATATGGATGATATCCTAATTGCTTCCTCTTCTCCAGAGGAGCATGCTAAACATTTACGCATTGTATTCCAAAGGCTTAAAGAGTTTCACCTCCGCCTTAATGTTGAAAAATGCGTGTTCGGCGCACATGAACTAAAGTTTCTCGGGTATATAATAAATGGTAAAGGAATCAGCCCCATCCCAGAAAAAGTTGAGGCGATTACCAAATTTCCTAAACCCACAACCATCGCCGACCTACGCCGTTTCCTCGGCATGATAAATTTTTACCGTCGCAACATCCCTCGCGCGGCAGAAGCTCAAGCACCACTAAATGCATTACTAGTCGACTCGCGTAAAAACGATAAGCGTGTAATCGTATGGTCTGACGAATTAATCGAAGCGTTTGAAAAGACCAAAAACGGCCTTGCTAACGCTGCAATGCTGGTGCATCCCCATATTGGCGCGGAACTCCGTATAGTCGCGGATGCCTCTGATTTCGCCATGGGGGCAGTTCTTGAACAGAAAAAACGGGATACTTGGGAGCCCCTAGCATTTTTTTCGCATAAGTTCTCGCCTGCGCAAACTCGGTATAGCGCTTACGACCGAGAACTCACGGCAATTTTTGAAGCCGTTAATTACTTCCGTCATTTTGTAGAAGGACGCGAGTTTAAAATTTTGACCGACCATAAACCGCTCATGTATGCGTTTATGCAACGGTCTGATAAGGCGTCCCCGCGACAACTACGCCAATTGTCATATATCGCGCAGTTCACAACTCATATTGAACATGTCGCCGGTTCACAAAATGTTGTTGCAGATTCGCTTTCGCGGATCGATTCCCTGCGTTTGCCGGTTGAATTTAATCTTAATGAGCTCGCCGAGCTACAAAAGAACGACGAGCAACTTAAGTTGATTGCTAACGCCCCCGATCATCCTTTAAAGTTGAAGAAAATTCAGTGGGGCCCAGATCACACAACTGTATATTGCGAAATCTCGGGCGAAGCTATTCGGCCATATGTCCCCGATAGTCTCCGCGTTAAAGTATTTCAAATGTTCCATAACCCAGCCCATCCGAGTGGCAAAATTACCGATCGCACTATCCGACAGCGTTATGTCTGGCCTGACATGCACCGCGATATTGCTAAATGGTGTAAAAATTGTATCGAATGTCAGCAAGCGAAAATCTCTCGTCATGTAAAACTAACTCCTGAGCACTTTGTTGCTCCCGACGGGCGATTTGATCAAGTGCATATTGACATTATCGGTCCATTACCTCCTTCTGAGGGTTACTCTTATTGTCTCACTATGATCGACAGATTTTCGCGTTGGGCCGAAGCAATTCCTCTTAAAGATATTTCCGCACAAACCGTTGCTAGAGCATTTTACGACGCGTGGATCTCCCGTTACGGAACCCCTCGATTACTAACTACGGATCAGGGAGCCCAATTCGAATCTCGCCTATTCGAGGCGTTACTTTCATTAATCGGTTGCGAACGAATTCGCACAACCGCCTACCACCCGGCGTCGAACGGCATGATTGAACGTTGGCATCGGGTGCTTAAAGCCGCAATCATGTGCCATGCCGATGCGTGCTGGACGCGTACCTTATCTACCGTTCTATTAGGACTTCGGTCGCACGTCCGTGCTGACACAAATGCGTCTCCCGCCGAGTTTATGTTCGGGACGACTTTACGACTTCCCGGGGAATTCTTTCTTCCCGATGATTTTACACCTAACCCTAATTATTTCCTCGAAGAGTTTCGCGAATATATGCGCCAAGTCCGGCCGGTTCCCGTCGCGCACAAACATAAAAAACGCGCCTTTTATTTTAAAGATTTATATAATTGTACTCATGTGTTTTTACGCAATATGGCTAAAAGGGCGTTAGAGCGTCCGTACACCGGTCCGCACAAGGTAGTGCAACGCATCTCGGAGCGCGTATTCAATATTGATATCAACGGAAACACGAAAAGCGTGTCCGTCGATTTATTAAAGCCGGCATATTTTGTTCCTGATGACCCCGCCGACCCCCCATCAACCTCCGAGAACTTACTCAACCGGAATGTAAATTCGAACCCAGCGCTTAAAACCTACTCTCGTAAGACTGTGACATTTGCGCCGTCCACTAAACCAAAGTGATTTAATTGTAAGCCAGAATTCTATATAATGTTATTAGATATAAGTCGGCTCAAATTACGTTTAAGCGTATAATATATTTTTTGTTAAGGTATTGTCAACCTCGTACAATAGCACCTGGCCAAACACTTAAGCTCATTCGCTTAGTGCAATATTACTTATTATTTATTTCGTTAACACTCGGGGGGGAGTGTGTAGGGAGCAGCATATCTGTCTCCCTTCTGATTGGTCAGCCCCCT
>NW_020215496.1:787-3210 GCF_003070985.1 Temnothorax curvispinosus | reverse complement strand
AAGATGCAAGTAATATACCGCAACCCGGAGGATGGCCAATACGAAAAGGCAAGCTCGGTCATTCTGAACGAAGTGATGCTGATTCCGGTGGCGCCCGAGCGTCAGGCAAACAACGAAGATACATCAATGGAAGATATGAAGAATACATCGGCGAACATGGAGACTTCCATCAAAATCTTATATGAAAGATCCCCGACGCCCAGACCGATGCAGGGACGGATGAAAAGACGCGGGGGAGTTCAACGGTCGACGCGGAAGAGGACCAGTACGCAACATCGGAAGACCAAGAAGAAAGCGACCGGAGTGCGAAAGCGTTGGCGAATATCTCAGTGCGTGAAGAACCAACGTCGGAAGAGGCGTCAAGTGATCCGCGACAGTGGCTCAGAGGAAGATAAGTCTGAGAATAACCGGGACGGAGTGTCGGACGCAATCGTGAAAATCGAGCGCGGACGCGGGGACGACGAGTGCGCGCGGGTTACCGGGTCGTGTAGTGCGGTAGATCGGGAAACGACCCGGCGATCACAACTTCGTGCAATTTTAGCGAAGATGAATCCTATGAGCCAGAGTGAGGGGAGCCAGAACGGCGGATGCAGCGGTGGATCACGCGCGGACAGTGAGCGAAGGCAGGTTTCGCGTATATACGAACAGCTGTACGGACGACCGAGGGTTATCGGCGAGGAGAAGACGAATGAGACGAGTACCCACAACCCTGGGACGAAACTGACGTGCGCTGCGGGAGCAGAATTAAGTTGCTCGCGCGGACGGTCACGGTTTCGGGAGATGGAGCGGAACCCGGGGGCGAGTACAAAGTGTGACGAGAGGCGTCGGCGGGCTAGAATAAGACGGGAGGAGCGTCGGCGCGAGTGGCGAAAGGTGAAGCAAGCGGATCGCCGTCAGTCGAGGCTGAACTCTGTGCTGGACGCGAGCCTAGGCACAGAGTTGACGGGGAGCATGCAACCGCACGCTTCCCAGTCACGTCCCAGCTACCAGGGGACAACCCAAATGGACCGTCACGAGGCCAAGTCAACGGCAACGACGACCAGGACGGACTCAGTGGCGATAGAAGGGCAAATCAAAGCGCCAACCGAGGCGCTAGTAGGCTGGGACCAGTCCACAGCGAGCATTCAGCGCTCGCACAATGTCAGAAACCCCTACGCGACGGAGGGGAAACAGTAACTAACATCGAAGACCGGCAAAGGCACGCCTCCATTCGAGATGCGCGCAACTGCGAGAAAAGGCAAAGCCCCGAGCTAGACGAGACTCAACGCTCGGGCCTGACGGGGAGTTTGCAGCCGCACGCATCACAGGAGACGACAAGGGCACCAACAGCAGCGCTCCCGAGATGGACGAGGCGGAGCCACGTCCAAATTAGCATTAAGTACAGCGTTCGCGTTCCGAGGATGGGGTCACAAGCAGCAGCCGCTATCGATTTTTGTTTGTTTATTCTGACGACTTAGGAGTAAGGAGAGTGACCACATCCAGCGCATGAGTAGGCATAAGGTTGTTTAATTTTCAGTTAGGCAGTTCCGAGTCCAATCCCGAAGGTGCGGATACAGCAGTTCGTGCGGCGGTGCAACAGGGCTTGAGCCCGCTCACACTTGCGAGACAGGGAAGGCGCTCGCGCGAATGATCGGGACGCGTTCGGAGAATATGACGTACGAGCCGTGACGACTCACGGGGCGGAAAGACGTCGTCTAGCGAAATGGACGAACCGCCCGTAATTTTAGTAATTAAGCGACACGCGCGTCAAATAAACAATTCTGATCGTTAAGGTAGATCCGCGAAGTACGACACGCGGGTCAGAATCGAAATCTGGCCAGAGATAAAAAAGATGGCGGACCGTCGGGAAACTTTTGAACCGACGGCACGGCGGTAAGAGAATACGTCCCTGACTAACGGGAAGGTCCCTAAGATCGTCCATATCCGATCGCCGACAAAATCCGACAGCCAGCGACAGAGTTACAGGACCGTCCGTCATCTCGCGACCTGGACATCTTCCGCGGGGAAGAGCCGCGGAAGGCATTGTACCAGGTACGGATTAGGTGTCAGGAGGGGTCGGCGTCGTCGGCAGGCCCGGGGGGAACAACGCGACACGACCACCGGGAGGTCAAGTAGGTAACCGAGCGTCATCCACGGGTAAAGAACAGCGGGTCACGCTGACTGAGACCCGGTACACTCGGGGAACGGGTCGCCGCCAATGTCCGATCGCCCGGACGCGAGATACGGCGACATGTCGCCGGGACTCGAGAACCGGACGGCATCCACGGGGAACGAGCCCGGAATCGGACTAGGAGGGACCGCCGAAGGGGGACCAGGGGGTCGCCGTCAACGGCGGAGGTCGCGATCGCGACGTAGACATCCTCTTCGAGGAGTCGACCCGGGGTCGCGTAAAGGGACAAAGGAGAAGTCGTGCGCACGGGTCG
>NW_020215496.1:0-687 GCF_003070985.1 Temnothorax curvispinosus | reverse complement strand
ATGGTACTCCGAATGGAAATTTCCACCGCGGACATAGGGTTCAGCGGGGAGCGGGCAACGTATATTGTAACTGCGTAGCGGCGAACATCTGGCGCACACCTGTCGACCCGAAAGTCGTAAACAACCATTGTTAACGGGGCGAGTGGAAAATTACCACGAGGAGAAAGCGACCGAATACTCTGTGGTGGGGGAAAAAGCGCCGTAGGTAGGGAGCCCGAGAGTGGAAGATTGCTCGAGGCAGTCTGTCGGGGATGTTCGAGCGTGTAACACGTAATCAACTTCGCTCTGTTTCGTCGCGCTAAGTCACCGCGATCGTCATACAAGTGCTATAATTACGGCTCGCCAACATTCGTAACAACCGGCAACGGCCGCGGAACGCGTTAATTGTCGTCTTTACAAAGACGAACGGCCTTTTTAGACCGAAATAAGATCGTGCGTCGTAGATAAACGGGGCGTGTGTGCCCACGTATCCGAGCGTCCGACATCTTTTGTGACTTAAAGTTTTGTGAACAACCAACCCTGGAAATCAGTATAATTGAATAAATTAAACATCCTTTTCGTAAAAGATTTCGAAAATTTATTAAATTGGACTTACCTTCTACGTACCTGATCCATTGGCGTCGATTACTCGAAGTCCCTTGTTGATCCTAGATTCCGGTGGCAGCGACGATCCTGATCGATGACGGC
>NW_020215495.1:0-2588 GCF_003070985.1 Temnothorax curvispinosus | reverse complement strand
GAAGATCAGTTTCTCTGGCAAGATTCAATATGGATAATTTTTAATTTTAAGTGCGTTCTCCCCTGAATCTGTCATTTTGCTACGCCACTGTTGGAGCTCGGTGTGCAATGGCCAATCACTTTTCATAGGATCCTCGGATCGTGTCTCTGTTTAGCCGAACGTAGGTACATTCACTTACAATTAGTACAAGTTGTACTGAGCCATGAGTTACTTTTACGGAAACTTTACGTGAAACTTTTATTCCTCATTGCTATTCCTCCACTTTTGCTATTGATACGAATAAAAGTATATATTTCACTCGTTACCGCTCCGAAATATGAATTTTAAAAAATTACAAAATTCTATCAAGAGATTGAACTACTTTAAAACTTAATTTGATTTGTAAAGTTTAATTTTGTAAAATTTATTTTACTTATTCTTCGAAAAATTACATTAGCAAGAATGTTCACAATTAATATCCAGGTCTAAATTGAAATCTTGATCTCCACGAAATTTACCCTTTTGATTCTATAATAGGATTCGACGATATCGATAATATCGTCGGATTTACATCAGGTTACCGAGACAGCGGTATTGTAGCAGTTATACAATATAAATCAATTATATTCATTTACATGCTACGCGTTCAGATAAAACTAAAAAAAAATCACAGTTCAAGAATCGCTTTCTTTAAAATAAATATGTTAATAAAGTCGACCTTGCGGGGTCATTTCCTTAGCCGCGTTATCCGCGCGGTCAGCTTAACCCTGACATAGATAAAATCATCGCGCGCCGCTTCGAACTATATCAAAAGTTTTCTTGCGCGATTTATGTGTGCCACCGTCCTTTTTACCGTACCGTCAACGGCTAAACGACGTTATTTCGGTACCGCCGCGTTAACTTATAGGCTCTAAGCGCACATTCTCTCTCTCTCTCTCTCTACTTCCTTGTTTTCCAGACATCTATATATATATATACACGATGAAACTATAAATGGACGACGAAGAAAGTATGTGCCTCTCCAGTTGTACTCGGCTTAGTCACCGATCTCGCTCGCTTGATCTCTCTCGCTAACAAGATCGTTGAAGATCACCGTCTCGCCGATTTCTATTATCCGCACGATTTTTCGACGATATATCTTGACGGCCTTCGTCAGATATGTTTATGTCTCGCGTTAACTTTTTACCGTCTGATATATAAATCCAATAAATCGAAAACAATCGCACACATTTTTCATTAAAGTTTTTCTTTGAAGAATACGTAAATCACCTTGACCAAGTTTGTGTATTAATCTTTAACAATATTTCTCACCGATAGCGCAGTCTTATAAAAGCCGTGATCAGACTACGGATTGGGATTGAGATTAGATTGAAATTTAATAAATCAGAATAAAGAAAACTAACTTCAAGTTTAGTGAACTTTGCTCTAATTGGTCAAATTTCTATCCAATCTCAATCCCAATCCGTAGTCTGATCACGGCTTTATTATTAAGGAGGTGCGCCTACTATTCTGAAGTCAAAAATGCAATTGAATAATAATGTCATTACAGCGATCTCGAATTATATGCAATATTATTATAGTATAATGAATTGTGGATGCTAGTTATGTGCTATAGTTTTCGTAAATTATTAATGTATAGAATATTAACAAATATATGCCGAAGTATGAGAGCGTCAACGACTCAGGGAATCGTTGTCAAATACTTATTATCCAACATTATAAAGTAAAAGAAAAATCACAAATAATTTATAAAAAACTATATGAACAATTGTCAGAGAATACTAAAGACTTAAAATGATTAATACATTGATGATTGCGTGTCGTGAACTCATGATTAGTGGTTAAACACTGTTTGTGGGATTGGGTTCGCCATCAGCTGTTGCCAATGTCAACGTCTGTCATTACTAATTCGATCCACGAGGTAAAAGTAAACTTTGTGACAATAAAGCTTTAAATCCACACGGTAAAATCCTATTTTTTAAGTTTTTATGCAATCCTTGATGTTTTATCTGTCAAATGCTAGTTTTTCAAAGTCCTAAGTTGGCTAAGTGTGTACTAAATTAGTGATTATTTACCTCAAAGCGACCGTTTCTCATGAGACGATAGACTCAAAGTGGTCAACTTCTGAATAATAATACAAAAAAACTATACGGTCAATATTGCTCAACTTTTGAGATTATTTGTGTAAAATGTTTATGTAAATCATATAAAAAAATTAAGACTCTAAGCTGACTTTCGACTAATAGTCCTCCTTAAGAGCTACCTCATAATTTTTCTTAGCTCGCATAACAAAAAGAGATTTGCGACATACGCTTCGATTCACGATTTCTTTTTTTAAAACGCGTGTACCAAGACACTGCAAAATTAACCCTTCGTCTGTATACGTGGATCTGTCACATTTGACGCTATTTTTCTCTACTTTAAAGTATTTAAAAAAATCTGAAAAAAATTACAAAGCATCTGTCTACATTGTAGTTGAAAATTGTATAGTCACTTTGATAAACATCGTTTATTTAATATTTTCTGGCAGGCTTGAAAATTTTACAGTTACGAGCAGATATCATTTTGTCTCGGACGCCGTAGACCCACGTATACAGACGGAGGGTTAA
>NW_020215494.1:0-1408 GCF_003070985.1 Temnothorax curvispinosus | reverse complement strand
AACGTAGCCATTTGACAATCATTATTATGGCAGACGAGTGGACAATTAATATATTAAAGAAGTGGGAATTTTCATCTTATGAAGCAATATTTAAAGGTAAGTTTATACGGAAGTTTTTCGATAGCAGGTTTTTTTATATATTATATTATTTGTAGTATAGATTGTTCGTATTTCTTTGTCTGTCTATGATATTATTACTAAACATTTTTAATAATTTGGAAACACAATGCTTTACATTTTTATTTTATTGTTTAAATTCTTTGTCTTATTGTAAGCTTTCTCTTAGAACATGAAATAGATAAGAATAGCTTTTTAAAACTAAAGAAAGAGCACATACGTCTTTTGATTCCTCTATTTGGCCCACAAGTTAAATTTTTGAACTTATGGACAAATTTAGTGTCTTCATCAATGAAGGTAAAATATATGTCCTCTGTTAGTTTTAAATTATTCATTTAACCTTTCACGCTTTTATTTTCTATTTCAGGTTGAGAATGCAGTAGATCTGGAAGATAGAGCTATTGAGACAATAAATGCCGTTGTTGCTGCCGATGGTAGTCTTTTGGAAGAATTAATCTTTGCAAATATACCTGAAGAACAAAAAGTTGATGAGGAATTACAAGTTAATGAGGAATTCCCTACTGATCCCCTGTCAATAGAGATTGAGGCATCACAGTCACAGCAAGTAAAACGTTGCAAGAAAAATTCTTTGAATGAAAACCGAAAACCTACTTGTGTTTCAAATGTAAGTCCTTATTAAGTATTGTCATTATTTAAAGTAATAAAAAATTACAAGTTAAATATTGTTGTAGGATGTAAGGCTTTATCTTGAACGAACAAGTGATGGCAAGAGCTATTTTGGTCTGTATAAAAATCAAGGCTTCGACAACGCTCTGAGATCAGATTTAGCAAAATACATAGTAACAGCAGAGTTAGCTAGTGATCCGAACAAACGGTGAGTGTGGTGCAATAAACTGCTGTTCGAATTATTTCACAGTTACTGTAATTAGGTATTACTAATTACTATAAATATAAACAAAATTAATGATATATATTTGTTACAAAATTACTTCGGATGATTTCAAGCGACTTAGTCAACAAATCATAGAACTTTTTCCTACGGAAATTGTGGTTAGTTTTAAATATTTTTTATTATTTTTTAATTTTTTAATAGTAGACTTTTATGTTCTCTTTATTTATGCTACATTCTATTTTATTTGAACTAGGATACTTAGTACATTCCGAGAAGAAAGAAGACTACTGGGACTGATCGAGCAGTACAACCTAAAGGAAAGCTATACGATCAGTACACGAAATTAATTGGGAAACTTAGAAAAGCAGAGCTTCGGAGTGGCAATTTACAGGAAGAAGAGCAGGACGTGAATGACTCTCATGACTTTAATGGTATATA
>NW_020215493.1:0-1445 GCF_003070985.1 Temnothorax curvispinosus | reverse complement strand
AGAAATAACCTCCGTTTTTTATACGCAATTTATGACATTGATCGCTTCTTGTAAAGCACGATATCACGCTCAGTAAAACAAACTGCTATCTTGTACTACTCTGTTATTTGCTAAACGAATGGAGCCATATAATCACAGTGAGTCTTTCCTATAATTATGGGTCACGATTAACTGTGTGCGTTACGGTTACACTGAGAAACCCATTTAGTTGACTGAATTAAAATTTGGTTGAATCAACTAAATCTCTTGTTTGTATATGGGCAAACAAGAATTGTGGTTGGTGCAACACAAAAGTTTAGTTGGAAAATTTAGTAATACCAATACACAAATACAGTTCACTGAACAAAAATGTTGTTTGTACATGAAACTAAATTTGTGGCTGGTTTTTTGTTGCGTCAACTGATTATTTTTGTAGTCATATCTATAAATAACATATTTAGTTGATTTCAGTACAATTTATTCAATCCAATCCAATTTCTTTCAATGTACAGCATAAGGAAAAATGCACGGTAGCCATTTCTGCAGTGAATGTAGCTTCTTACAGCGTGCTGGTCAGCATGCATGTAAAAATGCAGGAAATCGTTCACTGTGTAACACTAACTTTATGCACGTGTCACATACGCTTGCATAAGGCACATATCCATAAATAATATGCCACTAAAACAGTCGTTATACGATGCACGATTTCATGTATTCTGATACGCATGTTGACCATCACGCTGATGAGAAGCTCAACTCACTACAATGCAATGTATCGCGCCAACTGATCCACCATACTTGTACGCAAGCCCATTCTACAATAGCCGTAAGAGTATGTAGTAAAAATTGACACCACAGTCGATTATTCTTGGACAGTAAAAATCCTATTAATCAATAACTTACTGGCTTACACTTATATATATCTACTTTTATACGACTATTGTAGAATGGGCCTTGTCGTCCTTGTCCGCGTCCGCCATGTCTTCACCGTGTACTACACTACGCTGCGCATAAACATATGGCGCAGCAGCGGCAGCGCATAGACTTCAATCTATGATTTTCAAATGAACGATTTTGTTCAAGCAACAAGCACAGTTATTTAAGATACGATAAGATGGGCAAGTTCGTTACCGCAACAACCAAATTTTATTATAATAAATAAATCGATTCAAACATAAAATTTGGTTCATGTATCATTTCACTTGCTCCCCGTAATATGGTTTTTTAAGTGAATATACAAAAATTACATATTCAATCAACAAAATGGTTTAACTAAAGAATTTTGTTTTATTCAACCAAATGGGTTTCTCAGTGTACATTTAAGTAACGTAACTGCTATCTCTTGAGGTTATTTTTATCTTAAAAGATAAGTGCATGACGTGTTGCGATTTGAATATTAGCTGTTGATTAAGAAGAAATATTAATTCTATTTTTTGTGAGTTATTATTCGTATAAATGCGTAAAAA
>NW_020215492.1:20278-22406 GCF_003070985.1 Temnothorax curvispinosus | reverse complement strand
TCTCTCTCTCTCTCTCTCTCTCTCTCTCTCTCTCTCTCTCTCTCTCTATCTCTATCTCTCCTTTCCACCGACTTGTCTTCATGGATCTTCACCCCTATGCTGTTCCCTGCCTTTCTCCTCGCCTCTAACACCCGCCACTTCTCCTCTTCGTTTCCCAGTTTCACCAATATGGTCATCCATATTTCTCTCTGCCCCACCACAATCACCTCTTTCACCGTCACCCTTACCTTTAGCCCTTCCGCGAATAACTCCTTCACTTTCTCCCAATTCGATTCCTTGCCTCCCCATTTCTCCTTTTCGACCCTTAAAATTACATTCCTTTTCCTTAGTTCGTCTTCGTTCCTTTTACCTTCCCCCGCCCACCATTTCTTCCTCTCAGTCCCACTCTCCTCGTATTCCTCCCTCTTTCTTTTGCCTCCACTTTGCTCTATTCTTTCTACCTTTCTCTCCAAGCTCCTTACTTTCTCCTCCAGCTCCTCCATCCTCTCGTCATTTTTCCTATCGTTCTCTTTCCTCTCCCTCAGCATCTTTCTTACTTTCTCCTCCACCATCTTCTCGACCGCCTTTGCTATCATTCTCCCCTCGCGCTCCATCCTGGGTAATCTTTCTCCTCGTCTTATTCTCCTTTCCGCAACCGAATCTCTGCTCAATTACACGTGCGCCGGGCCTTACTCACGCGTCCGCCTCGTGCCGCCAAGTCAGACTCTCGATTGCTCGATCCCTCGACCAGTCGCGAAAACTCCCTGCTCCGTTCCGCACCTGCCGCGCCACCATCCATTCCTCTGTCTCTCGACAGGTCGATCGATCGCTCGCTCGAAACTCCATGGTGCATCTCGCTCGGCTCCCTCATCGTGTAACCTGGGCCCTTTATCTACCTGCTTCCCATCCTAACCTCTCAGGAGTGCCTTTCTCTCATCACTGCACCTCAATCACACTATCCTCAACCTCTCCTCCACTTTCCCGACTTCCTCCGATCCTCCTCCACAGGCTCCTCCACCCCACTTCACCCTCCCATGCTTCACCTCCTCTCGAAAACCCTTTTCTTACTCCTCTCCACTCCGGGCCAAACCGTCCACCGCTCTCCCTCCGCGTCCCTTAAATTGTAACGTTTTCTATGCTGATTGCGGACGGGCTGTATAGAAACTCAGGATAACTTTCTGGTTATAGCAACGTGTGTGTTTATTTTGCTCTCGACATGGTACAGGACATGGCCGACTCGACTCATCGAGATATCGACTGATCTCGATATTGTTACATCCTCCTTGTTTTAAAACAAAAAAAAATAAAATAATAATGACGCTCAATACAAAAATATTATGAGTTTTTAAATCAAATTATAATTTGTGTGATGTTGTAACGATGATTAATTAATAGTTATATGTGTATTTATATTATGTCTTTTAATTTTTTTTTTTTTTTTTTGAGCTTTTGAAGTAGAATTTATAGATTAAGTCTGACGACTGGCTTGATGAGTCTTCCAGATCTCGAATGATAACCGTTGCTCTGCATTGTCGGCTGTGCTTTGATTTTTATAATTGCCGGTTTCGCTGTAGATCTTGTCGCTGAATCGTTGGTGGGGCTCATCCTCTCCTGCGCGACTGAAGGCTCGGCCGACATCCTCGGCGTTGACGGGGGTGCGTCTTCGGGCTGGAACTCGTTTGCGGGAGATCTCTCGCTAAGAGTGTCCAACGGTTTTGGTTCAACGACAACGCTTTTCCTCTTTGATAATGTTGCCGTCGAGCACAGTTGGGCGAATAAAACTGGTGTTTCTTCGCATTATTGCTCCGTCGTCCCTTTTAATCATGTATGACCTATCAGTTACCGGGTATAGAATGTTTCCGGTATACCAATTGTTGTTAGTGTCTCGGACGAGAATTCTTGACCCGTCATATCCCAACAAACGAAAAAAGATTGAAAAGAATTAAAACGGGATTGCCAGGAATTCAATTAAGGACTTTCCGAATTCTATTCTGTCCAAAAAGGGATTGAAATAGTTTCAATATCATGGAATTCCTTATTTTGGAAAGAATTTGTTTTTTTTGAATCCCATCCAATTCAGACACAAAAATATTATACCACTAAATGCCAGGTTAGGGATTGGAAAGTTTCGTGATGAATTCCATTGAAT
>NW_020215492.1:7497-20268 GCF_003070985.1 Temnothorax curvispinosus | reverse complement strand
GTTTCGTGATGAATTCCATTGAATACCATTGATTCCGTTAACGAAATGAATACCATTGAATGCCAAACTAGGAATTAAAAATTTTTGTATTGAATTCCATTGAATTCCGTCTATTCTGACAATAAAATGAATACTATTGAATGCCAGGATAGGGATTGAAAAGTGTCCGTGTTGAACTCTGGCGGTACGCGCCACCAATAGTACACGCCCGCGCGGTATCTGCATTACCGGCAGTTTGCGTCGACGCCGCTAGGCGTCGCATCGCCGGGGCATCTTCTCGAGTTCAAAGTTTCGTCTCGACCGCTATGTAAAGGGACCCCCTACGGGGCCTGACAGATCTTACAAATCTCATTTTCGGGCTAATTGCCCGTCGGCAGTAGTGCGTGCAATGCTCTTAGGCATACACAAAAGCTCACCGACGAACAACGGTGCTTGGTCGCCCAACGGAGGCGCGAGACGTTTCCTAAACCATCTAATGCCATGCAATTCCATAACCTTTACGGATTCCATAGGATTGGATAGAATTGAAAATTTCTTTTTTGGATTTCATGGGATTGGACCATCTCATTTCGAATCCCATCTAATTTCATCTAATTCCGCCAAAAAAGGGATTTAAAGGTATTAAAAAATTTTAATATCTTTTAATCCTTTTGCGTTTGCTGGGATCGTATCTCTTCACTTCTATGGCTCCTCTGTTTGCGTATGTGTTTCTGTTTACTTTCTGTTTCTGTTGTCGATTTAACAGATTTTTTATCACGTACGTCGGTGTTCTAAGTTTGAGGATATTGTTTGAGAAGGTCAGTGGAGTTCTCGTGTTTCTA
Source organism: Temnothorax curvispinosus (assembly GCF_003070985.1). Classification (NCBI taxonomy): domain Eukaryota; kingdom Metazoa; phylum Arthropoda; class Insecta; order Hymenoptera; family Formicidae; genus Temnothorax; species Temnothorax curvispinosus. Next base: position 19,447 of record NW_020215492.1, on the reverse strand, counting down.
CCAAATAGTCTTGAAGATGGTGTTCCCAATTCCTTGTCCCTGGACGTATTTCTGGCCATCAATAACGCGAGTTGGAAATCTTCGCCACTGAGGTCACATTTCTTGACAAGTCGTTTCGCTATGTCTACGTACTTTTCTGCTAGGCCGTTTGATCTTGCGAATCTTGGATTTGATGTAAATAGCTCGAACCGCCACTCCTTTGCAAAATTTTGGAATTCCTTTGACGAAAATACTGCATTGTCCGAGTAGAATTCTTGAGGTACTCCGTGTGTAGCAAACCAAATTTTGAATTGATGGATCATTGCGCTAGCTGTTCTGGACATTTTCTGAACTTCAAAAAAACCACTGTAGCTATCTACTAAGACAAGATATTGCCTTTGTAGTCGAACACGTCAGACGATCCAATCTCAAATGGCAGCTTTGGTATTCTTTTCATAATGACGGTTTCCTTGACTGGTTTTAGCGTGGTATGTTGACAGATTTTGCATTTTTCAATCATGTCTGTGATGTCTTTTGCCATCGAGTTCCAGAAAATGAATTGTCTTGCTCTTCGTATTGATGACTGTATTCCTGGGTGTCCTTTGTGTACAATTTCGAGAATCTTAGCTTGTTGGTCTTGTGGAACCAGAACTCTGTCACCTCTGAAGATCAATCCCTCGCAGTATGACAGCTCATCTCGATAAGAGAAATATTGGCATAACTCCATCGGTACTTCCTGTATTCCGTTCGGCCAACCGTTTTTTATGATCCTAACTAGTGCTTAGCACGTGCTGTCGTTACTCGTGGATTTCTTGAACTCTTCGGCGGCGTTGTTTGACAGTGGTAATATGAGGTGAACTTCAATTTCTTCTTCGTCTTCTTCCTGTGTTTCTTCACAGTCCCTGCTAAGTATGTCAGCGATCTTAAGTTCGCTTCCTTTCCGATATTCTATTCGCGGGTTGTATTCTTTTAAGGGGGTATGACACCTTTGAGCATGAAATTTAATCTCTTTTTCACGATTTGTTTTAACATATAAGGATTAGAGCAATCGAAAATCGGCTTTAAGGGGTCTTTTTATTATACATTGAAGATGTAAAAAAAATTTTTTTGTATATAAAATCATGTTTGTACACCCTGTCAAAAAAGGCTGTTTGCGTCACGGGGGTCCAGCTGGTGTACATGATTTCGGCTGACTGGTATGACCTAGAACAGAAATCCAAAAAAATTCTTAATCTGTGATAGATTGGCTATGGAAGTACGTAGGATTTTTGAAAAATATTGATTTTTGTGAAATTGACACTAATTTGAACAAAAATGTCCAAATTTACACTGAAAAATTGTGTATAAAATTGATTCCCAAAAAAAAAACTAACAATCCAATTTAAAAAATCCTACGTACTTCCATAGCCAATCTATCACAGATTAAGAATTTTTTTGGATTTCTGTTCTAGGTCATACCAGTCAGTCGAAATCATGTACACCAGCTGGACCCTCGTGACGCACACGACCTCTTTTGACAGGGTGTATTTTATATACAAAAAATTTTTTTACATTTTTAATGTATAATAAAAAGACCTCTTAAAGCCGATTTTCGATTGCTCTATTCCTTATATGTTAAAACAAGTCGTGAAAAGAGTTCATGCTCAAAGGTGTCATACCCCCTTAAGTCAAATAATATTCTTCTCAATCTAGGCGGTGCTGATGTGAGCGGCTTTTTCCAAATCGTCTCCAACGGTGTGTGGTTCGTTTCGACTTTAACTTCTTTACCCCAGATGTAATCGTGAAACTTTTTACAAGCGTAGCGGATCGCGAATGCTTCTTTGACTATTTGAGGATAGTTTTGTTCCGTTTGCGTCAGTGATTTCGTCGCATAAGCCATTAGTTGTCCTTTTTGTAGTAGAACAGTTCCGAGTACTTTTGACGAAGCGTCAACCGACAATGTTACCTTCTCATTAACATCGTAGTATTTGAGTACGGGAGCTTGAGATAACATTTCTTTAATTTTCTCGAATGCATGTTGATGTTCGAATTGCCATAACCATTCGACGTCTTTTAAGTAGAGTGCGAAGTGGTTCTGTGAGTGTTGACAGGTTTGGCACGAATTTTCCCAGGTAGGTTATCATGCCAAGAGTCCTCAAAAGTTCTTTCTTTTGCTTTGAAACCTTAAACCTCTTGATCGCTTCTACCTTACTCTCATCAATTTCCAGGCCTTTGTTAGCATATGACTTAAAAATTTTATTCGTTGTACAATAAAAATGCATTTTTGCTTATTGAGTTTTAGTCTTTTTTCGTGAAATCGGCGGAGTACTAAGGTGGTTAATCTCTTCAGTTCCTCCATTGTTTTGGCGTGAATCAGAACGTCGTCTATCGCACACTCAACTCCCTCTAAGTCGCGTAACAAGTCCTCCATTAATTGCTGGAACACCTCCGGTGCTGAGGACAAACCAAAGGGAAGTCTTTTGCACGAGTATCGTCCCCACGGTGTTGCAAAGGTGAAATAATCTTGTGTCCTCTCGCTGACTTTTATTTGCCAAAATCCCTTTGTGCAGTCCAGCAGTGTGAAGTATTTACTACCTGAAATTCTTGCGGTAATTGCTTCAACAGTGTTTAAGGAGAATTGACGTCTTTTTATATTTTTATTTACGTCGATTGGATCAATACAAATACGAATTTTACCTTTTTGTTTTACTATTACCATTGGAGATACTGCCGGAGTCGGTTTCGTGGTAGGTTTGATGACGCCCATCTTTACCATCTTATCGAGCTCTTTTTTCACCTAAGAGCGCATCGTTAAAGGTATTGACCTCGCCGGATGTATTTCAAACTTCGGATTCTCCATTAAATCGATGTCGTACTCGTAGTCCTGAAGACAACCTAAGCCGTTGAACAAATACTCTTCTTCAGTCGTTGATAACGGGATATCTTGTCTGTTGAATTTCACTTCCTGAATTCGCAATATTAGTTTCTCTTGTTCGCAGGTGGCTTTACCTAATATGGGAGATACATCTTCATTGACAACTAAGAATTTTATCTTCGTCTTTCTTCTTTTTAGTCTGCATTTAATAGGTAGCTCGCCGATGACTTTAAGTTTGTGATCGTTGAATAAAATTAATGTTGAGACCTTTGACTATGCCAGATTTTGTTTCATGCCCAGTTTTTCTACTATGTGCATTGGTAGAACGTTGCATTGTGCTCCGCTGTCGAGTTTGGCGTGGAATGCTTTCTTGCCTACCTTGACTATTTCTGTCCAGACTTCATTCGCTGATTTGCTTATCACGCTGTTCACGTTAAAGAGTTTCGTTGCTTGATGAATCAGATGTGAGCTGTGTGTCTTCTTGCACAAGATGCACTTTTTTCTTTGATTTGCATTGTTTCATGAAATGGCCTAGTTTTCCACATGCCTTGCATGCTTTTTGATATGCTGTCTCTTATGATTGGTTCCGCATCTGTTGCACTGGAATGTTTCTGTATCTTGTTTTTGTTGATTCTCCGTATTTTAATTCTTTTGAGGTTTTTTCTTTACCGTAGAAACTGCTCTAGTATCGTTATTCTTACTCATATCGGTAGCTTGTTTTTGAGCTATTTCGCTTGCTTTGCACACGTCAACTGCTTTTTCGTACGTTAGATCTGACATTGCTAGTAATTTTTCACGCACTTTATCATTTTTTATTCCACTCACTATTTTATCCTTGAGCATTCTTTTCTCTAATTGACCGAAATTACATTTCCTTGACTGTGTTGTGATTCGTGTCAAAAATTGTTCAAAGCTTTCATCAGTTTCTTGAGCTATTTTATTGAACACGTATGCTTTGTATGTTTCATTACTTTTTGGGACAAAATCTTCATTGAATCTTTGTACTACTATTCGGATATCAGATTTTTGTTCCTCCGTCAAATTAAACGACTCGAAAATTTCTTCGGCTTCGTACTCGATCGTTGACATAAACGTAGCTACCTGGACTTCTGGAGGTTCCCTGTCTAACTGAGTCGCTTTTGAGTACCAGTCATATGAAACTTTCCATGCTTTCCAGTCTTGAGCCATATTTTTGCTAAATACTAGCGGTTTCGGCTGTCTTAGCTGTCGTCGCGGTGCTTCTAACCTTGCACGACTCGTGGCTTCTTCTACGCTCATTGTTTCTTTTTCGTTTTACTTCGAGTGATACTTTATAATCAATTATACTTTTCCGTCACTTGACTTCTGACACCATGTAACGTTTTCTATGCTGATTGCGGACGGGCTGTATAGAAACTCAGGATAACTTTTCGGTTATAGCAACGTGTGTGTTTATTCTGCTCTCGACATGGTACAGATATCGACTGATCTCGATATCGTTACACAAATAAGTAACAGTAATATGTAGAATAGGATAATTATAGGATAATTACATAAAACAATTACCTTGAATTAATCGTCGCGTCTCGTAAAGAGTCACGGTCGGTCTCGCTCCGCGCGTACTACCGTGTCTCTCGAGATAGGTTAACTGATAAACTAGCTCAGTGACAGCGCGCTGAATGAACGCACTATCTGCACTCGCGCAGTACACACACGTATACAACATATGTGCATATCGAAACTGGCGATACTAGCACCGCCCTGGTGTCGAAAAAGTGAAAAGGACGCGACTCCAGCCAATGAAATGATGGCATGGCATGACATGAGAGACGGTCGACGTAGAAGTAGTATCTTAAAAATAAATTTTACATTTGGACTTTGCGTCGCAATATCTCCGCTCGTAGGGCACGTAGCGGAATATTATAAGAGAAACCCCCCCCCTAATTGGACCCCAAGCTATCGATCAAGCCTACTTAGAACTTGATCCACTCACTCGTTATCGAAATCTCAACATCTCGAGTACTCGCAACTCGTCCCGTCGCGTAAAAGAGTCATGGTCGGTCTCGCTCCGCGTGTACTTGGCGCAAGACACTACCGTGTATTAATAATAAAAAAATTAAATCTTAATTAAAGACCGCATCTTAATTAAAGAAAAAGCCAAAATATGACAGAACACGTAAACAGCAAAAGCCAAACTTTATAATTTTTATTTATTTATTTTATAAGCACAATATTTTATAAGTAACAGTATTTACAGGAATTAGTAAATCGATTATACTGTATTATAATAAGCATTAGAGTTCAAATATTATCTGAAATCTATATATATAAAGAAAAATGTCCTGACTGACTGACTGACTCACTCACTCACTCATCAACGCCCAGCCCAAACCCTTGAACCTAGAAACATGAAAGGAGAGTGTATTTCTCTCATGACGTAAGCACCCACTAAGAAGGGATTTTTAGATTTGACTCCTAACGGGGTAAAAAGGTTAAAATCTATTTACACGGATTCGTTAATATGTCTTAGACCCGATGAGATATCGGCATTACAAATATATATTTGGAAAATATATATTTGTAAATATATATTTTAATTCATATTTATATCCCTTTGCAAATTATGTCTGCGGAGAGAGAGAGAGAGAGAGAGAGAGAGAGTTTGAGTTTGAGTTTGAGTTTGAGTTTGTTTATTATGCCATAGTCAAGACTTTAGGCAAATAATGAAAAATACAATGATATACATGAAGTAAACAAGAGTAAAGTAAAAACAAAAATTGGAAAAAGTAAGAACTAAAAAGATATAGTACAGATGAGAATTATAATAAAGCAGTGAGCAAAAGGGGAAACAATGAATATAATAATGACTATATTGCAAAAAGTAATAATGTTGTTTCCACCTCAGCAAACGCTTCAGAACCAAATTTTGTTGACAGTATTAATAACTGAAATAATACTGAAGAAAAAAGAAAAAAATCAACAGAATTAGGTCGTGCTCTCTCTCTAACAACAATCGCAGAAAAATGACATTGATACTTAAAACTAGTTAAGACGTTAATGTAGCGACGATTAATGTACAGTGACTAGGAAAAATGACATTGATACTTAAAACTAGTTAAGACGTTAATGTAGCGATGATTAATGTACAGTGACTAGGAAGGTTTAGACTAGATGTACTTACAACAATCACGCACCAGCGCTACATCATACATAAACATTAGATAGCCCCAAGGTAGAACCTCAACCAGAACCGAGCTCAAGTGCAAATAGATAGCTATTGAGCTTCTGCTTAAATTCATTTAGAGACGAAGACGACACCACCTCGGTAGGAAGCGAATTCCATAAGTAAATACCCGCTAGGTGAAAGGACTGGTGGTAAGTCTCAGTTCTGTGAATAGGAATTTGGAAAGTACTAGGCAGTGCTAGCCGTGACGATCGTCTAATCGAGAGCTCGGCTCTGATAAAGATCTCCGAGAGGTAGCTAGGAGACATACCATAATGTATCTTGAACATTTCGATGCCAAGGAAATAGAGACGTCGATTTCTAACAGACAGCCACCCTAATTGGTGACGGTAAGGAGTGATATGTTCGTCTCGATTCAAATTAAAGATAAACCGTATCGTACAATTAATAAGCCTCTGCAGTTTTGTGTTAAGCTCATCAATAACGTCGTTATAAACAAGAGAGCAGTAGTCTAACAGAAGCCAAATCAATGCAGACACAAATTTTACACGCAATTGTAATGATAAGGAGTTTTTGTGAAACTTAAGCTTGTGCAGCGTGAAGTGTACCCGCTTAGAAATATGAGCGACGTGGCCATTCCAAGATAGATCGGAGCTCATAATGACACCCAGATTCCGAGCCTGAGAGACAAACGGAATAGAGGTACCACTGACAGAGATGAGAGGTAAATCGTGTAGATCAATTTGGTCGACGTAACGCTTGCTACCGAATATTAATACTTTGGATTTCTTAAGATTAAGAGACAATCCATTTGTGGTCGCATATTCAGAGATGACTCCGACATCATGGGCCACCAACTGCAAAGCAACATTCAACTGACTAAAGAGACACTTACGGTAAATCTGAGTGTCGTCAGCAAAAATCAAGCGTTGGGTAAATCTAAGAAACGCACCAATGTCATTAATGAAAAGAGAAAAAAGGAGCGGTCCCAATACTGATCCCTGAGGCACGCCAGAGGTGATGGATAGCCACTCGGAGAATTCACCAATCAGATCAACGACTGCCTGAGAGCGACCAGTGAGGTACGAAAAAATTAATTTGAGGGCAAGATCAGAAAACCCTAGTCTCCTCAGTTTAGACAGAAGCAAAGGATGAGAGACAGTATCAAAAGCCTTGCTGAAGTCAAAGAGGACAAGGATCAATACCTCACCTGCATCAACGCCACTCTTAATATCGTGAGATAGTTTAAGAAGGGCAGACTGGGTAGAGTAACCCTTACGATAACCAGATTGACAGGTCGTCGAGAATGTGGTGCAAATTGATAAAATCAACGATTTGGCGGTGAAGGATTTTTTCGAACAACTTGGAAAGTTCACACAAGTTCGCAATAGGTCTCGTTTCAGAGGGAGAGGTAGGTGATCTAACTTTAGAGAGAGGACGCAGTATAGCACGTTTCCAGAGAGATGGGAAATAACCCAGATTGAGACAACAGTTGAAAAAAGAGGTCAAAAGGTTACTAATATGAGGAAAGGCCAAGGCAATAGGAAACAGAGGTAATTGATCGTAACCTGAGGCGAAGGAAACAGAAGGTAAAGAAACCATCAAGGAGCGAAGGTTATCGTGGGATATTTCGGTGAAACTGAAAAGTGGTTTGTCAGGCATAATGGATGAAATAATGCTGGAGAATTGAGATTGTGAACAGGAAGGATACGATAACGATTTGAGACAGAGGAATAATGGGTATTCAAGAGATCACGTGAAAAAAAGACAAGGGGTGAGGAAAGAGGCGATTCAACTAAACCAAGGTTGGCAAGTTCACGCCAAATCTTGGACGGATCAGAAGCGGTGCTCAATCTATTCATATAGAACTTCTCTCTGGCTCGCCTTAAATCAAGCGTGAGACAATTCCTGTAAAGCCTGTAAATGTGAAAGTCGAGAATGTTGCCCGATTTGCGCGCGGCATTAAAGAGACCGTTGCGATGCCGAATTCGGTCCGAGAGGTCATCGGTAAGCCAAGGCGCCGACGGACGAGTCACACGAAAAGAATTAACAGGAGCATGCAGATCAAGGCTAGCAGTAAAATCGTCAGTAATAGTGCTCAGGATGTTATCAATGTCCGACTCACCCAGGCTCGTCAGACCAAAATCAGACGGGAAAGATGTAGAGAGCTTAGAAGTAAGAGTCTGAACGAACGCTTCCTCGTCAAATCTCTTGTAGCAGCGACGAACTAAGGTGCGATTAGTGAAGGACGGAACCTTGAATGAATAGGATAACTCAATGAGATCGTGGCCATTGATAAAAGGAGCGTCAGACTTTCGAAAAGATAAAACTTTGTCCAAGTCGTCAACTATGAAAACGTCTAACCATGAGTCTGAGGAGCCGGTGTAAAAAGTTGACCGCGATTCAACGATATTAAGCGACAACTGTGAGACAATACCTCTAAGGTGATTAGATTCGTATAATGATGCGAGGAGGTTACAATTCAAATCACCCGTAATAATGATGTTCTTATAATTATGTGTGAATGTAGTAAGCACGTCAATGTAGTTACTGAAATTTTTGCCTTTAGGTCTGCGGTACATGGTGGTAAATAGGAGGGGCTCGCGCGTGCCATAGCGGATGTCGAGAATGAGATATTCGGGAACATTCAAGAAAGCGGAAGGCGACGACGCCAGAACGCGCGCCCGCAATGATTCATGCACGTAACAAGCAACACCACCTCCCTCCCCGCCCTCTCTGTCTACACGCAACAAATAATAACCAGAGATACGCACTAGATCATCAGAAATGTGTGAGTGCAACCAGGTCTCAGAAATCGAGATAATGTGAAAAAAGTTAAACGATAAAAAGGCCTGAATTGACTCAAGATGAGCAGGAAGGGAGCTAGCATTGAAGTGAGCAATCGCGAGACAATCATGCAAAGCAGACGGAACGCGGCCAGAATCAACATTGAGTCACTGAAGCTCAGCAAGATCAGCCTCAGTAGTGATAAGAATTGGAGATTGACCATGGTCTTTGCGGACAAAGATCTGGCCATCTCTGCACCATACGTGCTTAAAAGATGACTGTTTAGCTTTTACGCGAGTCCGGCGCAACAAATTATAAATATCCGTAGGAAGTAGCTCATTTATATAAATGTGCCCGGGGACATCTCTAGAGAAAACTTCGCGGACAGTCAGTCGACGCTTATGGCGCATAGTACCAAGAATATAGTCGCGAATCTCTCGCGACTTAAGTATAACAATAATTGATCGTGGTTTAGCAGCACGATCAGAGGCGGAGACAGTGCTAGGCGCCACGTCACGCATCGCAGACACGTTGCTAACTCCCACCTCTCGAGCCTCAAGAACATCGGAAACAAGCTGCGATGTACCCAGCGCGCGAAAAACACTATTAACGAGCTGTTCAGATGTGTCGGTTAAAGAACCTGGTATCCCGGAAATGATAATATCGGAAGTTCGTGAGACTCGAGACGAAGAAGATCGCGGAAGACGAGAACGAGAACGACTTTGGTCGCCCTCCAATTCACTCCTCGATTCACTCTGTAGGACGCTCTCTAAACCACTCCTTAAGCTGCCCACTTCCTTTGTGAGAGCAGCACACCGCTGCTCCAACTCCGCGATACGCTGACTGTTGCGGTCAACACTTTTAGCTAAGTTATTTAGTTGATTGAGCTTGTCATCCAGAGCGGTAAATCGCGCCTCGGATCGGGCTTCGGACGACTTCAACTGCTCCACAAGCCGGCGCAAAAGCGCATTCGTCGTGTCATCAGTCACTGATTGTGGCAGCGCACAGACACTAGCAGGAGCCGCACTGGTGAAATCCAACAGCTCCGTACACTCGACCCCCGGTGTAAGAGGGGTGACAGATGAGGCCGCCAATGAGCTCGGCTCGACGTCGTCGACATCAGATCCCGGATGAAGCGAGGCCGCGAGATCAAGACAGCACTGCTCGGCGTATCTGTATTTGGCGGCATACGCCTTGACGCAACCAGGATGAAACAGCTTAGTGCACTTGCACTCAACAGCAGCCGTCACAACTGTCTTCTTGCACCTGATGCACGCGCGCTGCATGGTCGATCAGCTGACAGTAGCAGAGAGCAGAACCAGAAGCACAGCGGTCGAGTGGGTAACGGATGGTGGTACACCACAAGGCCCACAGATGTCGCTACCCGCGCAAACTCAGGCAACCCATGCACAAGCAACAGCAATCGAAACAGCAATCCAAGCAAGAGTGAGGTTAGAATCAGAAAATCTTCTCTCAAGGATATCAAGCCGGATAGTTGCGAAGACAGAAGGATAATGTAAATTCTGCCAAGCAACGAGAAACTTGCTCAAACCTGCAACAAGACGGCCCGAAGGCAGTTCACGGCAGCGAGAGAAATCAAAGAAAGCAGGAGCAAGGAAACAACGTGACTCGCAGTACTCACCCGAGAGAGAGAGAGAGAGAGAGAGAGAGAGGGAGAGAGGGAGAAAGGGAGAGAGGGAGAGGGGGAGAGAGGGAGAGTGGGAGAGAGGGAGAGAGGGAGAGAGAGGGAGAGAGGGAGAGAGATGATGATGATGATGAATCGCTATTTATTAGGCGCTCCGGGATTTCTCCCCTCAAGCGCATATACAAAAGAAATAGAATACAAAATGACAAAAGTAACAACAATAACAAAAAAATAAGTATATCTATAACGAGAGAAAAAAAAATAGAGAAAAAGAGGAAAAAAAAAATAACAAGATAAAAGAATCGCTATTACAGAACTTGTGGCTGTGTGTTGAGTAAATATTTAAATAAGTCGCACTTGAAAATCTCCTTCGTGGAGGCATTACGCAGGTCTAGTGGTAAGCTATTCCATAGTTCGGCCGCGAAACTAATAAACGATTTTTTAAAAAGTTCCGTCCTACATTGAGGTAGGGACAACGACTTCGGGTGAGATCTTGTATCGCGCACTGCCTTGTCGCCCTTGTAAGTAAAAGCTTGGTACAATGATGTGGGTTTCTTAGAATGAAGGATGGAGTATGTTAAGTTACCTACAAAATATAGTCGTCTCTGGTGTACCTTTAGCCACTTGAGCTCCTCAAAGTAAGGCGTGATATGTTCGTCCCGTTTAGCCTGACAAACAAATCTAACACAGGTATTCAAGGCTCGTTGCAAGCGCGTATTGTGTTCTCTTGTAATGTCAGTGAAAGTTGCGCAACAGTAATAAAAAAGAGGCATGATCAAGGTGCAAACTAATCTTGCACGTAACAGAGGCGGCATAAGATGCTTGCACAACTTAAGCTGGTGTACTGAGGCGTTCACTCTGGAAACAGTTTTTGATACCTGTTCTTTCCAAGAGAGTGTATTTGAGATGGTAACCCTCAGGTATAATACCGACTGTACGTACGGTATTATGGTGTCGTCCACAACGATATGAGGCAGATCATCTAATGGGAGACCATTAAGATAGCGGGCTGTGCCCATGATCATTGCCGTGGTCTTACTTGGATTTAGAGATAGCCGATTTTCCGTCGCCCAGACTACTATATTGGAAATGTCCTGATTCACTTTTTGCACAGCCTCAGCCAGGTACTTCAATTCCGTATGCAAGTAAATGCACAGGTCGTCAGCGTAGAAATTGTATTTACAGTATCTCAAAACTTTGCTAAAACCACACAGATATAAAATAAACAATAAGGGTCCAAGTACAGAGCCTTGGGGAACTCCAGTAGTCGTTGTCCTCTCTGTCGACTTCGCACGCGAGACGGGGTCGCGAACCACCTGCCTTCGATCGTAAAGATAGGAGCACATCCAGCGCAGTGCCGAACATGAAAAGCCAAGGTTCCTTAGTTTTTCAATCAATAAATAATGATTTACGTTGTCGAAAGTCGAGAGAGGGAGAGAGGGAGAGAGGGAGAGAGGGAGAGAGGGAGAGAGGGTGAGAGAGGGAGAGAGGGAGAGAGGGAGAGAGGGAGAGAGGGAGAGAG
>NW_020215492.1:6235-7397 GCF_003070985.1 Temnothorax curvispinosus | reverse complement strand
GAGAGAGAGAGAGAGAGAGAGAGAGAGAGAGAGAGAGAAAAGAACGATGCGGAAATCTATTGGCGTTAAATATAAATATGCGCTATCATCTATTTGCGTGTCTTATTACATATGTCCTCCGGGGCGAAGCCCGGGTAACCAGCTAGTGTAACTATATTGCTAATTTACTGCTTAAATAATAATTATTAAACATGATCAAAATATGATACCTTTCATTGTAAAGTGCTTCTTCAACTGCATGTAATATGGATTGCGTGGACAAAGTTTTAATATCCAAGTATATGCCAACGCCTTTTTAGCTATTAATATTTTTACATTGGATTTTTAATCCATAATAAAGAAAGGTATAAGTTATAATATACGATCATTGGTATGATACCTTTCCAAATGGCTTCCTGCGTACTGAGAAGATCACCAAGCATCCAGACTGCTCTTTATTTTATGAGGGAATTTTTATGAGCTAAATATAAACATATACATACATATAAAAAGTATATTACAACAAATTATAATAATACATAAATACATATATACATAAGTACATATTTTACAATAAGTTGTAATAATAAATATAAAATACATAAATAAAAAATAATACATAAAAAATATATATATAATAAATAAAAAATCTCAATTATTATGATGGAAATCTCACATTGATACAAATATTTCATTAGCTGTACATGTCTTTATGAAACCACTGTGATGGACATTATCAATCAACAGTTTTGTCGCCTCATTTTTAAATAAAAAACGAGTTTTTTATTATACTAGAACACTACAGGCGCGCGCTACGCGTGCGCCATTTAGCTTTTTTTCTATATCATTATACAAAACAACATTTGCAACGCTATTGCTCTTTAATAATAACACATTAAGAAAAATTTAACGGTATATACATAACAACATGACTTTCAAATGACTTTGTACAGAAAAATCTTTATTTAAATTAATTTCATGTTTTTTGCAACGATATAAATACACTTTTAATAATTAATTAAAAACCTCGAAAAAAAATACGTACAATTTTTATGTACAAAATTTTTAACATGTTTCTTATCTCTTTGATTACGAAAGTGAATTCTTAACTCCCCGGCCCCGCCCCCTCTTTCTCACTCTCTCTCTCTCTCTCTCTCTCTCTCTCTCTCTCTCTCTCTCTCTC
>NW_020215492.1:0-5026 GCF_003070985.1 Temnothorax curvispinosus | reverse complement strand
ACACACACACACACACACACACACACACACACACACACACACACACAATCTGTCACGTATGTATACTACGTTTACGCGAGCGTTACTTTTGTATGTACTTATATATGATAAATCCTCCACGTAAACCAAGGATTTGTAGTAGTTTATGGTAATTCATCCCGCGTAATAAACAAGTAAATTATCGTAAATTACTACAAAAGTAACGCTCGCAAACATAATAACAATCGCGACTGTCACTATAATTACCTATCTCCGATCGGCTGATATTTTGCGTGGCACTTCGATCCTTGCGTGACGCGACCGAAATTCAGAATTAAACAATTTTATATTTATAGTAATAATGAGAGATCACATTAATAATAATATTAACCTCGCGACACGATGCGGGACGATTAACCTCGCGACACGACGCGAGCTGTCACATCACGACACACACGACGCACTACACGCACGAAAGTCGTCACACTCCGCGATGACAGTCCCTCACGGGATGAAGCAAGCTACGGCGCGGCAATCAATCGAGATAACCAATCGGCATCGCGGAAAAGAGGCTTTAATTTTTCGATACAAACGAAATTCACTCAGATAACACGGTTTTTTTAAGAGTGGACTAGAACAACACAGGCGCGCGCTACGCACGCGTTTTTATTTTATTTCACGAATAGAACACAGGCGCGCGCTACACGCGCGCATTAATTTTATTTCACGAATATACACATTATTTATATTTTTATTAGAAGTGAAGAGATAAGTCGCTAATATCGATAGGTCCTCTAAAGCAACACCTTTCTATTTCTCGAAAACTAAACACCGTACTTTATTAATGCTGATGAGGACATAATTTACTTATATAATTAAAGACGTAAAAACCCATACTTCATACATTTATTGATTTATATATATAAAATTTGCTAAAAACGAATCATTCAAAAGCAATTATTAAAAATAAAATTTACCCAAATTTCTTTTACTAATTGTACAATTCAAATAATAGTAAATATATTATTGATAATATCAGATCATTTTACATGTTTGTAACGTCTTGAAGCTATTTAAATTTATCTTTTTTTTATTTTTCTTATAATGCAGTTTTATATTTAAATATAAAATTGAGATGCAACGTAAACTGACATACTTATTGATAAAACGGATTATAAGGTAGTAAAAATCAAATAGAATAGAATAAAAAACACAGCACAAGAAGATCTTGCTGCGAAATTATGAGATAAATTTACTGGCATGCTGTCGGCATACTGCCAACATTTTGCTATGTGGGGTAAAGCAATTGTGAAGCAACACACAGTAACAAACTACGAAGGTAGAAAACAAAAGGTTTCGAGTTTAAATCCTGATCGGCTCTGTTAATTTTTCCGTTTACCCCTCTCGCTGTCCAAAATTTCCTTCCGTATCTTTCGTCCACCCTCACTACACTCCTTGTTTTCTCGTATATTTCCATGATCCTCTTTCCCAACCTCTCACTCACCCCTGGTTTTTTTAGACATCTTCCCAAAACCCTCCTGTTCACTGAATCAAATGCCGCCCTTGGATCTACAAAAGCAGCCACTACCTTCTTTTTCCTCTTTAATCGCTTCCCTATCGCATAATTCAGTGTGTAAATGTGTAAGTGTGTAAACCCTCTCCTTTCCATATATACTCTCCCATAACGCCTTTCTTAAACCACTTCCCCTATAACTTTACACTTCATTTCCTATCTCGTCCTCTCCCGCCGCTTTTCAGCCCTTTCAGCATTCTCTCTACTTCCTCCCATCCTATCTCCTTCTCTTTCTCCACTTCCCCCTCCGCCCCCTGCTCTCCCAACTCTCCTTCTCCTAGCCTTCGCTTGTAATTCGTTCCTTCTAACATCTTCCTAAAGTGTTTATCCCATTCCTCTAATGTTATCTCCTTATTAATTTCTACCCTTCTTCTCCTTTCCTTGTTTATTACTTCCCACACCTGCTTCTCTGTTCTCGCCTCTCTTGCTTCTTTCAGCAAATTTCTCTTTTTTCTTCCTTTTTTCTCACACTTTTCCTTATACTCCTTTCTTCTCTTATGATCTTCTTTGTGTTTTCTTCCTTTTTTCCAGTCTCTTAATAATTTTTCTATCTCCTCCCTCTTCTTCCTACAGTCCCCATCCCACCCTTTCCTTCTGCCTCTTTTTTTACTCTTCTCACCCTTACTTCTATCTTAATTCTTTTTGTCAACTTTTCGACCTCTTTATCTATTGCTCTCCTACCTATTTCTACCTCCGTCCTTTTTCAAAACTCCTCTCTTGCCTCTTCCGACCAGTCCGTCTTTTCCACCCATCTCTCTTCCTCCGCTATTGTTCCTCTCTTCGCACCACCACCCCCTTTGTCCAACCGTACTGCTATTGATTGGTGATCCGAATCTACCTCACACCTCACCTCTAATCTTGTCACTTTTTCCCAAGCTTTTCTATCTCCTATTGCGTAATTGATCACTGTTTCCCCCCTTTTTCCTGTAAAAGTCACCTCCCCCTCCTCATCTCCCTCCTTTGCTCTGTTCATAATTTCCCACCCTTTCTCTTTCATCCGTCTAATCAGCCCTTTCTCCTACCTATTTATCATTTTATCTTTCGATTTTCTTTTAGCTCCCTCTTCTCCATCCTTCAGCGCTCCTTTTTCTCCTGTTCTCGCATTGAAATCGCCCCCACTATCCATCTCTCCTCTCTCCCTTCCTCCCTTTTACCGATTTTATCTTACTCATCATCTTGTCCAAGATCTTGCCGCTTACGTAAACTGTTGCCAATCTCTATTTCTTCTTCTTCCATCTTACTTCTTTAATCATTAAACCTTCTTCCTCCACCCATTCTTCTTCCTCTTCTAACCCTTCTCTGACTTCCATCATTATTCCACTTATTGCTCTTCCTTTTCTTCCAACTTTTTCTTTCTTTGCACCCTGTATACTCCAGTTGAACTTCTTTGGCACCCTATTCTTCATTTTCTCCCATTCCTCCTGTTTCAGCCACGTCTCCACCAACCCCACGACATCCCACTCTTTTATCCTTTCCCAAAACTCTTCCTGTTTTTCCTTCACTCCCGCTACATTCCAAAAGCCTATCTTTAGGCTTCCTTCCTGTTTCTTCCTTTCTTCCTCCCTCCTTAATTTCTTTTTTCCCCCTTCTCTTTTTCACCCCTCTTTTTCCTCTTTTTCACTCCTTTTTACTTTTCCCACTTTACTCTCTCTGACTCCTTTCCCCCCTCCCCTCAGCCTCACCACACTCCCTTTTTTCCTACTCTCCCTCTTCTCTCCGCCCTAGCCTCCCATCGTTTTTCCTCCCTTCTCATTATCCTCCCTTTTCATTTTTCCGTCTCCCTCTTTTCCACTCTTTCTCTCTTCCTCTGTTTCCTCTTTTTCTCCCCCCTCCTTCTTCTTGTTCCTCTTTTTTATTTCCTCTTCCATCTGTCATGACTTCTTTTTCCTCATCCCGACTCCACCACATCCCCTTTATCGAAATCTTTCCGTACTTTATCCAAGCTTTTCTCCTATTCTTTCTCTCCTTCTTAGCTATCCTCTCCAGGCTCCATTACATTTTTCTTTCTTTCAAGATCATGTCATCCTTTATTCTTTCCATCCTCCCTTTCCACACATTCTTTCTCTGTATTACCTCTCTTTTTCTTACTTTATCTTTTAACCTAACGAAATCTTTCCGTACTTTATCCAAGCTTTCCTCCTATTCTTTCTCTCCTTCTTAGCTATCCTCTCCAAGCTCCATTACATTTTTCTTTCCTTCAAGATCATGTCATCCTTTATTCTTTTCATCCTCCCTTTCCACACATTCTTTCTCTGTATTACCTCTCTTTTTCTTACTTTATCTTTTAACCTAACTAAAACTATCTTCTTCTCTTGCCCCGTCTTTCTTCCTATTTCTTTTACCTCTTTTATTCCTTCCTCCTTTCCCATCTCTAGCCATAGCTTCTCTACCGCTTTCTTTAGCCTTTCCTCCTCCACCTCCACCTTTTTCATTACTACTGTTTCTCTCTTCTAACTCTCTCCACATTTCTAGCTCTCTTACCTTCGCTTCCATTGCTTTATCTCTTTTTCCTATCTCCGACTTTCCTTCCTCCCATCTCTCTCCTTCTCTATACTATCCAGCCTTCCTTTCAACTCTCCTATCTCCTTCAATTCCTTCCTTTCCTTCTGCCATTTCACCTTTCTCTCCTCCACATGCGCCCTCATCTTCCTAATCTTGTCTCTTACCATTTCTCTCTCTTTCTTGCTTTCTACTTTCTACCCCTTGCTCTTTCTGTTCTTTCCTTAATTCCCGTATTTCCTCCATCATTTTACTCATTATCCTTATTATCTGTTCTTTCCCCTCTGGCGATATCACCATTTTCCTACTCCTTCTAAACGCCTCTTCCTTTCTCCTCTTCCCCCTTCCGCTCTTTTTTTTAAATAATCATCTATACTCGCCTCACTACATAAACTCGCACTTCTCTCTCTCTCCTTGTGCTAGCCACCTTGCCTCTTCTACTTGTCATCTTTTTGAGCTCCTTCTTCGCTTTATCCTTCCCCTCACTTTCCTTATTTATCTCCTCTACTCTCCTTTTTATCCCCTGCCTTATTCCTCTCACCTTATTTATTCTATCGTCTCCTTTTCTCCCTATCTCGCTTCAAATCTACCGCCACCCTACTCCTTTCCCTTTTCTCTCTGAGATGTCACCACCTCTCAGCCTTTCTTCACCCACAATGTCGCCACCTCTCAACCGCCTGCCACTTCAATTTCTCTCTAAGGTGTCCCTAACCTCTTTCTGACCACACACCGTTACTAACTAATATCTTCTCTCTTATTCTTTCTTGCTTCTCGCCTCCACTTCCACCGCCTTTGCCACTTCTCCCTTCCCTCCACCACTACTCTCCTCTCTGCTGCTACTCCTAATCTCACTCTACGCCTTACTTTTTCGCTCTTTATCGCGCTCGCCAACTACCCGCTTCCACTCCTATACCCCTCTCCCTCTCTTATTAATTATAAATCACATATTATTTTATTTTTTAGACTCCCTTATAA
>NW_020215491.1:0-3296 GCF_003070985.1 Temnothorax curvispinosus | reverse complement strand
TAACAACCACGGGCATTGGGTCACGCGGATACGGAATATTGTGCGGACATTATTAATTATTGTATTTAACCACCGAATACTCGTTCGTTACAACTGCGCACGAACATTGTATAATAGAGTGATGGTCACGGCCGAGTGCGTGATCATAGTTTAACAATCACGAGGAACAAAGTCCTCCGATCGGAATAATTATCTGGAATAAAAGCATCGTATCGACTAAACGAATAAGCCGAGGTATGCAATTTGAATAATTGTGCAACTTTATTAAAATAAAGCGACATTCACACCGAGGCGAGAAACTCGCGTTGTGAGACACCTTTATGATATTGTGAAACGGCCTGTAATGTTGAAATGATGATCTGGAATTAAAGATTAATTAATTCTGAAACAAATTCTCCTGATTAATTATAAAAAATTATTGATACTTACCTTCTACTTACCTGGTCCTTCGGCGATGATCCAACGTTGGCCAGCGACAATCCGGTATGCGATGTAAAGCGAGGATCCGGGGAAGCAGAGCAGCAACAGAGCAGCGATCCATCCGAGGCGGGAATCTGAAAGAAAAGAAGCGAATTAGTACGTAATTAAAACATAATTATCGGGACTTATCCTTATCTGGTATGCGAGGTAAAGCGAGGATCCAGAGACGGATAACGGCAACGGCGATCCATTCCGGGCGTCGATCTGCAACAAAACAAATTGATAGAGGTAAGTAATTATAAGATAATTATCACATAATTATCTTATAATTACTTACCTCTATCTGGTATGCGATGTAAAGCGAGGATCCAGGGATGAGAAGCAGCAACGGTGATCCAACAGGGACATCAGTCTGAAATAAAATTCAAATAATTAGGATATAATTAATTTATCCTTACTTACCTCTATCTGGTATGCGATGTAAAGCGAGGATCCAGGGATGAGAAGCAGCAACGGTGATCCATCAGGGACATCCTTCTGAAACAAATAATTCCTATTAGCGTCTTGCGAATAATCGGGGCGTTGATGCGAACTTACCTTCTCGGTAGTTTAAGGTAAAACCGAGTGGCGACCGTTTGATAGGAATATTATCCGCCGGAATCGGGCTCAACACGTGCCGTCCGGTCACAACTGCAAGGTCTGGCTTATGCGATAAGTGTAATATATTCTTCGTTTTCTTTTAACTTAAATCAGAATAAAAACTACGTTTTTGAAATGTCATAAAACACATTGTGTTTTTATTTAGAATGTCCTTTTTTTTTCTCCTTTTTTTTTCTTTTGGTCACTTTTTCATTGTCTGTATATGTCCCTTCTTTTTGTCATTTGCTCATTTTCTTTCATGTTATCACTTGTATATACAGATCAGATTTTTGCATCAGCGTTACTAGATTATGCACGTAAGCATGCAGATGAAAAGGGTAAGTGCTTAATAAAAATTATTTTAACAGCCTGCATGCATGGCAATGAATTAACGTATAACAATTATTTCGTATGCATATTAAACTACTAATGTAACAATAACACTTTTTGTCTTAGAAAGTCACTTTCTTCTACGAACCTCTTATTTATTTACATCGTCAATCTGTTAAAAGTGTAACAATGTTTTATACTAAAAAAAACATTTTTTTGTAGATGTTCTATCGAACACTGCATCGTCTTCTACATCCTTAGCAGCAGATGTCGAAGAGAACACTGCAGCAGCTGTTGAACATGTAGACTTGGACGAAGAGTTTGTGGATGGTAAGTACATTTTAGTTGATTGCAGTTTAACATTGTTTGTTGTTAAAAATTTATGGATTTCACAAAATATTACTGTCTTTGTTTACAAAGACACAGGATCAGCAAATTTCAGATGGTCTCACGAAGCAGTTTTACTTTTACTGAAGGAATATAGGGAACGGGAACGAAATATGTATTCAGGAAAAACCAGCCATAAGAAGGTATGGGAGCAAATTGCTCAGGTGATGAATAGCAAGGGATATACAGTAACAGGCAGACAATGCACCACCCGAGTAAATACCATGAAAAGAACATACAAGGCTGTAAGGGATCATAACAGACAATCGGGCAATAATAAGCGACCGTGGAAATATTTTGAGGTAAGTGTATGATGTACAGAATAGCTATATCTCTTAAGCGGGGAGCACAGACTTTCGCACAAAACATAACACATAAGGATATAAACTAATCAGTATTCTTTATTTCTATCTCCACGATGGAAATGAAGAAATGTAATTGGTTTATTCACTTGCGTTGTGCATTATGCGTTGTGCAAAAGTCTGTTCTCTTTGCTTTACACTTTTAATCAGAAATTGACAATCACAGTTGTTTATTCTCCTCATATACGAGTGTAATTGGTCAAATTCTTACGTCTTACGCCTTAAATTCTGATTGTAGACATCGCGTTACACAAGCTTATGATATTATATTATATGAACTGTTTAGGTGATGGAAAGTCTTCTAGGCGAGAAACCGTTTATGGAGCCTCCAGCAACAATTTCGTCTACTGGTGCAGAAACATTTAAAATAAAGTCCGAATCAGCAAATTTAACTTTCATATCAGGCTTATCCAGCAGCGGCAGCAGCAGCAGCATATGCGAGAATGAAGCTTCAAATAAGAATATTTGTGTATCTCGTAAGTCAGCGTGCAATTTCATCATTATAGTTTGAATTACAGCTTTTGTTGGTACTCGAATCCGAGTTCTAGCAAAAGACACAACCCTTTAGGTAGCAAGCTTTAAAAAATTGTATATTATTGATATTTACAGGTAAACGTAAGATTGCAGACGTACAGACAGTTGAAGAAGCACGAAAAATAGCAGAAGGAAAACAGAAGAGACATGAAGAGAAGATGGGTATATCAGAGAGATTAATGGAGAAATTGGATAAAATTCTAGAGAAACTATAAAATCTTTATTTTGTTCGTATGTTCTAATGAATTCTATAACATGTATAAGTTACATTACGGATTATAAAAATAACATTTTGTTTGTATGTTCTAATGAATTCTATTACATGTATAAATTACATTACGGATTATAAGAATAACATTTTGTTTGTATGTTCTAATGAATTCTAAAACATATATAAGTTACATTACGGATTATAAGAATAACATTTCGTTTGTATGTTCTAATATAAGTTACATTACGGATTATAAGAATAACATTTTGTTTGTATGTTCTAATGAATATAAATTACATTACGGATATAAAAGAATAATACATATTACATATATTATTATATGGAAATAACGATAGATATTACGTGTTATATATGAATTTCCTTCAAGAAATGTCTGTTATACATCTCTAATT
>NW_020215490.1:0-4475 GCF_003070985.1 Temnothorax curvispinosus | reverse complement strand
ATCTCTGATTTACACGAGTTCGATATTTTACCTGAATGCATCCGCCGATGCTAAATTGTAATGATGGTCATCGACCAAAACCGTAAGAACCTTCTCCAATGAATAAGATGGCCGCTTCGTTTCTTTTTAATGCCACGTCGCAATGTCCAAGATGGCCGCTTCGTTCCGTTTCAACGAGGCCACGTCGCAATGGCTAAGTTCGTCCTTCCTTCAGTCGTATCCAAGGTCGGTAAATGGACGACGGCGCAAAGGAAGGTCTTCTCACCCACTTCAACAACATTGGCACCAAAATGGCGGTCGCTATCTTACAGCTGTTCAAAGTAATCATTTCTTTGCCACAGCTGTCAGTTTAAATAGAGGTTAAGGGTAGACAAGAGTTGTTTGAAAAGTAAATGCAATTAAAATTACAACAAGAAATGGTAAAATAAAAGGAAATAAAGTGTTTTGATAATAAAATTAATGTAATGAATTGTTAGTAATAGAGATTTAAATATTTATTTACATTTAACAATTGTTTGAAACGTAATTATTATAAATTGTAACGATATAGTAATTTTGAAAATATGTAACGTATGTGTTATTATTTTATATAAAAATAAAAAACCATGACATATAAATTCTCAGTTATATTTATTTTTCTTAACATAAAATATGTTATTATAAATGTAATATCACATCAAAAAGTATATAATTTATGAGAATTATTAACTGAAATTATTAACTAAACGCTTGTCTGAATGCACTTTTTGAACCAAAAGATTTATGTTTCGACTGTTTAATTATTTTCTTTTGGTTATTAACATGAATAATTTGACGAATGTGAATATAGCGGCGGACAATATTTTGAAATGCATTACAAGATTTACAGGGTGGTATGGTAGAATGTACCCAAGTTTTAATCATAAGTAATAAGTGTTCAAATAATTGAGGATGTAGCGCACACTGATGCAAATGCTCTTGAAGATGTGCTTCGACTGCAGTTATGTATTTAAAAAGTGGAGTAGAAGGATTTTCTAAAAATCCGAAGGAGAGAATTTTGGTATAAATCGAAAACCGATTGCTGTCATTCGTAGTAAGTGTCATTGCACATGATCGACAAACGTTATGTTTGCGGAGAACGTAAGATATGGCACTTCCAATAACATTATTGATGACATTACATTGAATTGTATTTTCTATGGGTTTAACATAGCTATAATCTTGTTCATCTGCGTATGGTACATTCATACATTTGTAAGGTGGAATACTTGTATCTTTTTCTTCATTTTTATTTATACTTTGTTTTAAAGTAAAAAAATCAATGTAATGTTCATCATCATCAGATTCATAACTTTTTTTTGTCTTATGATTGTCAACAAATTGACAAGTAGTAATGAGACGAAGACATCTTTTTACTTGTAAAGCCGTTGGGTTAACATTTCCATGTCTTCGCAATGTAGAAAATAAGTTTTCCAAAGCATCCTGATTTAAGCGAGAGGTGAAAAAGTAATGATAACCATCTTTAAAAAGTTTGTCTACAATCCACATCGAATTTAAAGCTGATATTTTGATACCAGTTTGAACTGGCTTCCATGCTCCTCCAATTACAATATGCTCAATTAAATACAAGAAGTTATCAATAATTGCTACTTTTTTCTGTTTATTTCCTGGTGTGATTGCATCGTTTTGATATCTACCATTCATAACATTAAACCAGGATCTGACTGTTCTTAAGAACCAAGCTGTAGTTAACGCATCTCGTTCTATAATTTTTAGTTGTACTAAAGTCTCTAAAGCGGCTGCTGTTCTCTCCGAAAATATATGAGCTGCAGCTGCAACATTCATTTTATTGAAATTTGAAAGTTTCAAGATATCTGTAGTGATATTTGGCGCAAGTTTCAACTGATAACGTCTTTGAATCTCTTCTAATTGCTCGAGATATCGAAACCGAACTTCATTACAAGGTAATCCTTCAGATTGCATAACCGTTACAGCTACTTTTATAATCAGATTATTCATTAGAGCTGATCGTAAATTTTTTAATAGATGAGGAACATCTGGAAATATATATAAAGATTCATCCGGTCGTACAGGATGAGTTATAAAAGGTGTGTTATTATCTTTGCCCACTTTGAAACCTAATGTTCGCCAAACAGCTTGGTTCTTTGATCCCATATCTGAGACAAGACCGTGTACTTTGTAACCTATTTTTTCTACATCCTCAATTATTTCTAAAATTAATTTACACATGTCTTCTTCATCTGATGATTTTGTTGTAAGATGCCACGCGATGTTCTGTTTCCAATTTTCATTTAATCCTCTCAGCATAAAAACAACAACACTTGAACTTAGTGTATTTTTATCTTTACATGTTGCCCAGCCGGAACGCCGACGTCTATAGACGTCGAATTGACATCTTATAGATGTCGATTCGACATCTATCGACATCTATAGACGTCGAAAAGACGCTAGCATTCCGGCTGGGTGTTTGACCGATGAAAGACCCTAAAGCCGTAAATAAAACACAAAGAGAAGGAACAATAAATATAGATATAATTTATTACTACATACGTAAGAAACATCAAAATTTATGTGAAAATTAGGAAAAATGCAAATTAAATAGAAAAATTTTAACTAATAATCTAAAGTTGTACAATAAAGTAAAGAATTTTTTGGATTTGGATTGGAAAAAATTGTTGGAGAGTATATATAAGTGTAAAGTGGGTGCTTAATTTATACAAAATGAAATAAATATACAATGTTAATAAGTTATTTCTTATTCACAATAATAAAATGCACTTACTTATTTCATCGTGTTACTTTAATTGAGATACCAATATTAAAAAACCATTTTGTAATTTTAATAAATATCTACTATCTTATTACTAATACTACTTTCTACTTTTAATAAGTACTAAAAATACTAATTGGTCTATTTATTCCGTAAATAACAGTTGTTTCCAGGAACTGCATACTCGTTTATCATGTTGTTCATTTCCCAAAAAATTCTTGTATTAAATTGACTGTACAAAAACAGTCAAGTCACCATGATCATGTTACAGATGGGGTGGGACCCGATTGCCCACGTCACCGATTTAATGTCAAAATATCAGATTAACTGATTCAGTGGAAAAACTCCAACCAACGGTCGTTGTGATCAGTCGCAACGTGGTCAAACGAGGCGCTCACTACAGACGACCAGTAGATTGATGGTGCTGTGGCAATGAGCTCTATTTTTATATGAATTATTTAATTTAACTATTTAATTATTTAATTTAAAAAATCTATTTCCATTTTAATGCTTTGTATTACCTGTGCTGACATCATACTCCAACGTTTTTTGAATATCCATCTCATCCATTAAAAGTACACAATCCGATTGATGTGAAGATTTGTGAGTTTTTCTTTTTTTTTCCATTAAGGAAATCACGTCTTTTAGCACGCCAGGGCTAAAATCTAGTTTATTTATATGTCTACATAATGTGGAATAAGATGGAAGAGGTAATCCCATATCTTTCTTTAAATACAAATATGCTTTCCATCCTACTGTAAGCCAAAGAACATATTAATCATTGTTTTATTTCATTATCACTCATGAATAAACAAGTACTCATAAACTATTCCACTTACCAGCATATCTTATTTGCGTAGCCAATTTTAAACATTCTGGAGACCATTTTGATCGTGGACCAATTAACCCTGATGCAAATTGTTTAAGAATTGGCATTTCTTCCAATCTTTTCGATAGTGTTGCATATTTTTTTTTCAAGTTTTTGTATGCTTTTATGTGGGCATTTGTGCACTTCTCAGCTTTTAATCTCAACAGCCTTTCTTTTCCAAGTTTTGATTTAAGTATATTATTTTTTTGTTGTGTGTGAACTAATTCTTTCTTAAAATATTTAATTAAATTGGCTTGTCTGATTGTTCCATTATTATTAGAATAGTATGCAGTTTGGAATGTTGTAACATTACTATCTTCCGCAGTTTGAGTTCCGGTATCTGCGGAAACAAACACAGGCTGACGATCATCATGTTGAACATTTGTGTCTACAAAAAAAGATAAGATTGTGATTAAAATGTTTGAAATAACATAACATAATATTTACCACTTACCATTAATAACATTTTCTTCAAATAAAATAGTTGCAATTGGTTCAGTTTCATCTCGTGAACCTTCTTCAGAAAAAATAGTTGCAGAAGATGCAATTTTATCTCGTAAACTTTCTTCAGAAAAAATAGTTGCAGAAGATTCAGTTTCATCTCGTAAACCTTCAGTAACAATTTCCTCATTTACAAAAATAGTAGGAATAGCATTGGGTTTTAATTTGTGCCATCCATCCTGCCGCCCACCTTCAAATTGTGAATCGTCAAAATGAAACTGCAACGACAACAAATATTAATTGCCTATTTATTATATTTGTCAAGAATTGCAGCAAATGTTTAACTACACAATTTTAAAACCTAGTATATTAATAACACACTTGCTAAGTCTCGAT
>NW_020215489.1:2221-4121 GCF_003070985.1 Temnothorax curvispinosus | reverse complement strand
GAGGAAATTCTAAACCTGTTGAGGACAATGCTGGACGAGTGAGTGGCAATTCTACGTTTATTTGAAATAAATTATATTGATAAAAAAATAGATGACAATCAGAGCATTAGGCAAAAATCACATAACATTCAGAGCACTGAACAGAAATCACATATATATTATATATATATATATGTAGGTCCAGAGGTATGTTCCGGGACTGTTTACGTTTTTTGAAATGTACAGTCCTGGAATATAACGCATATATGTATATATAACATATATATGTAATCAGATTCAAAAAACTGTCACGAAAATTGCCGTAGGACATGAATTTTTTCCAGGACAATCCTGGAAACTGCCAAATGTCCCGTAATATACCGATATCAAAAATAAAAGTCCCGGAACATACTTCCGGACCTACATATACATATATATATATATACATACACACACAACACATACATTTTTTATAAGTGTTTAGTATACAGTTTCGTATTATTCGTAGATACCGAAGCTATCGCGGAGGCAATATCGTGGCTCCAAATGCATACAGAGCCATGGGAAGTAGTCCTTGCAAAGTGAAAGTTTACAACGGAATGTCGTCGCAAAGACAATAATTTGCAGAAAACGTTAAAAGTCTGTGAAATTTTCGAGCGTTGGCCAATTTTAAAGCACCCAAAGGGATACGCTCTTATAGAAGTAGACTCTTCCCTGAAGTTGACAACTGTAGAGTTCAGCATAGAAAATTGGTCCTTGCGAAAAATTGGCTTTTTATACAAATCTTCTAAAAATTCGCCTACTCAAGAAGAACAATAGTTACGCGGAATCGTCGAACCAGCTGCTCCAAATTGATGACTTGATCGATGGTTAACGAAATTTACTATCAGCAGTCGCAAATTGCTATTGTGCATACATCTAGTCTAATACAATTTTTTTAAGCGCAGAGTAAAATCTTTCTACAGCTACGTATGCTGCCACACATAATACCACCGAAAGGACGAACAAGGGTTAAGAAAAATCACTAAAAACCGTCAATAAGTGAATGCAAAGATATAGCATTATTGTGCATGCAGTGGGTAAACTTCATTTTTTAAATATATTTAAAATAAAATTTATTAAAAATTAATAAGTGTATACGTCTGTAAGACATTTATTTATTTATTTATTATAGTTGTCAGCCAACACGACCACCATCCAAGAGAAACGACATCCAAGGGAAGCGATAAAGAAACTTGGTATGACTGTACAACCTTTCATCATTGCCGTCGGACTTACTCTTTCCGAAATCGACAGCTTCTACGTTTGTATCGATAAAGTGCTATATGGTACCGTCGGACCTAAAAGCCCTAGAAGTATGTTTTAAATCTTTTCATGTGCTCGATGCCAAATACCCGATGGAGAGTAAGCACTTGTGGCTAGTTTTGTGTTTTGTGTTTGAGTTTCCTGTGACTCGTAAAGGCAACTTCTGAAAGCAATGGCGAATTGCAAAATAGACAAGGAAACATATTGTTTGAGTATGTAAATATTTTAACCGATTTAAACAAGTGACGCGTTATTTTTTCGAGAATATGATCATTTGCTTAAATGTATTTGCAAGTGTACGAATTTATTCTTTTCTTTGCTCAATGTCGCGCACGCGAACTTCCGTTTACTTTGCCACAGTTCTCGGTTTAGCTCACTATTCTCCGATTTCGATGAAATTAGGCTCAACTGACGTGTTTTTGCTCAAAACGACCGAATCTGGTAGAAAAAAGCGTCGCTCTGCCCCGCGACGCGAGATATTAACGTTAGCTGTGATTTCTGCCCAGTGCTCTGAATGTCAACGTGAAGAAATTCAAGCAAGCGCGGGTAAACGGTGCACCCTGTGCCCTTTACCCATAAAACTGCTGGGCTGCTGCCCAATCCCAGGTCCTATCAG
>NW_020215489.1:0-2121 GCF_003070985.1 Temnothorax curvispinosus | reverse complement strand
TTCCTAAGGCGCGTCGACTGCTGCCGAATCCCGGATCCCCGGGCAACCGATGAGCGACGCGTTAATAGTACGGGGTGACGGGGTGACTCGTGCAATTACGTGATAGCTGGTGGCATAGCACTAGCGACGGCGACTCGTCAAACGTGAGCTAAGATCGCTCGACACGAGTACTACGGGGGTAGGGAGCCCCGCCAGGAGGCTACCGGTGCCCTACCAGATGGTGTCGGACTCGTAGTGGCAGAGGATTCGCATAGCCGAGTGAGCGGCATGGAGGGCCTAGTGTGGGTCACGCTATGAAGCTCATGTTGCGCATTACCTATAATGGGGGTGCTATGGCACCCCAACCCTGTCAGTTGGGCTGATCTAATCCGAGTAGATCACGCCCGCTGCAGGTACCCTGCTACCTGGGGAACACCACAGGTACAATAGTGAGTCATGAGTGCGTTACGGGAAACCGTACCCCTACGTTTGAAGGGTCGGCTTGTCCGGGAGTACGTAATCGTCAGGTATGGGCTCTGTAAGGGGGAAATCCCCGGTGTCGACTCTGATTCTAGCGTGAAGGGAAGTACCGCTGACGTTGATCGCACTCCGACCACGGGGAGGATTCTGGGGGGGCTAACCGCCCGGTGCGGTCGTAACTATGACTCTCATTATAGTAGCCAAATGCCTCGTCATCTAATTAGTGACGCGCATGAATGGATTAACGAGATTCCCACTGTCCCTATCTACTATCTAGCGAAACCACTGCCAAGGGAACGGGCTTGGAAAAATTAGCGGGGAAAAAAGACCCTGTTGAGCTTGACTCTAGTCTGACACTGTAAGGAGACATGAGAGGTGTAGCATAAGTGGGAGATGGCAACATCGCCGGTGAAATACCACTACTTTCATCTTTCCTTACTTACTCGGTTAGGCGGAGCGCGTGCCCCGAGGGCTTCGTGCTCCGGCGGTCACGGTGTTCTAGAGCCAAGCGTGTCAGAGTGGCGTGAGGCCTCGCGGCCGATCGCCGTTAATACTCCCGCGTGATCCGATTCGAGGACACTGTCAGGCGGGGAGTTTGACTTCGGTTGATCGGAGATTGATCGATCGAAATGCTGATTCCTATGTTCGCTTGATGATTCGTAATGGGCACGAGGAACAATTATGCACGGGATTGAAGGAAGTAGTCACGCAATATCTTATAAACAATGTGCAAGGAGATGTTTGTCGTGCTTGCCACAATAACGTCCTAGAAACATTAAATATTGCGTGGAACAGTCACAAAACTTTTATAAATTTGATAACTCAACCCATCTTTATTATTCTAAGTTGATCTTGACAAGAAATAATGAACTATATCTATCACCTCCACCTTGGGAATAACCTCCAAACCCAAATATTTTTAAGTTAATCTTTAATTAATACCCTATATCAAAATTCAGATTAAATTAGATGCATTGAAAATTCTTAAAAGACACTTTTAAGAAAAAAATATTCAATAAAAAAGTTTCAACATTTTTAGATTTGCCCATAAACATTGTAGAAGAAACTAAAACCGATAAAGAAGAATCTATTGGCATGAAAAAAGATTAAAAGGCAAAGATAGCAGAGCGCTCAAAAAGACAACCGTGTTACACAGGTAAGGAGACGCTTCTCTTTAAGGCTCCTTACGCAATTTTATAGTATTCGTACTAATACTAAATCTCTTGAAAAATATGTGGTGTACCTCTGGAAGAAAACTAGCAAGGTAATGTATTTCTTCTGAAAGACAAAATATTCCAACTGTAGTCAGATAGACTCGAACCCGAGTCCTCACAGTTTATGAGTCACCTTTGCCACTAGACCACACTGCTTCCCTACGAAGACAAAATGTTGAAGAATACTGTTAAATTATCAACAATCCATAAACCATTATTAATTTCTAAAGAAGGGAAAGAGGAAAAAGAAAGTAAACTTGAAAAGAGAGAGAAAAAAAATTTCCATTATTTTCCATTTCTAAGATCAAGATGTCCATACAACTTTTTCCAATCATACTAGACAAACATCAGATTTATTTAAAGATATTTAAATGTAAAGTGTATTGGTAACAATGCAATAATACCCAGATAACAAAATGCCCGCAAAGTGAGCTCACGACGCGTGCAC
>NW_020215488.1:364-5818 GCF_003070985.1 Temnothorax curvispinosus | reverse complement strand
ATTTTAATCGGGTAAATAAAATGACCACATGAATCGTATTGAATCCGATTCAGTCGGATTCAGATGAATCCGGAAATATCGCATTAAATCCGATTTCGGTGTTGTATTAAATTTTTACGATTGATGCAGATTCAATACGATTCATGTGGTCACTTTATTCACCTGATTAAAATGGATAGGCATTAATACGATTGAAACTGATTCAGTCGGATTCAGATAAATCCGGAAATATCGCTTTAAATCCGATTTCGGTGTTGTATTAAAATTTTACAATTGATGCGGATTCAACACGATTCATGTGCTCACTTTATTCACCCGATTAAAATGAATGTGCATTAATACGATTGAAACTGATAACGACGGATTCAGATCAATCCGGAAATGCCGAATTAAAAACGATTCCGATTGATTTGTTATTAGAACCGATTCACTTCCAATCGGGCATCCGATTAACCGGATTGAAAACGCATTTATTCCGATTCAATTTCACCAAATTTAATACGGAACCAATCGGATTTAATCGGTCATTTTCAGCAGGGCTGTTGCAGCTGCTCCCGTAGAAATATTAAATAATTCGTCTTTATCGAGATCGTTAGAAAAAGGATTAATAGTGTTTTTTATTGTAAATATAAGTTTCTGAATGTGAGATAAATATTAATTACTCTGTATTTCTTCAAATCATTTGTTACGTCCTGCTTTTCCAGGAGACCGCATTCATTCATTACGTGCCTAATAATTTTTGTACGCAGACTGTGACTACGAGCCCAACGTTGACGCGCCGCTATGGAATTACTCGAATAAACAATCTCTGTCAATTTACTGGTTGCATCGGAATTTATCGTCTGTTCCAATGTAAGATGTATTGGCTGTCTAGAAAAAGGCTTATCTGTTCGTTTTATTCCAAAAAAAACCGTTTTCAAACTCTTCGCGTAAGCCAGGGTGCGTTTCATCTACTTTTAGTAAATTATCCAAATATTTCACTAGGTAGCGAGCATAATTCTGTTGATTGAAAAAGAAAAAGAAATTTGCGATTTCAGGCAGCACACTCATGAACAATTTGAGATCAGTTCTTCTCACACCTGCATTCATAATCATATAATTATCTATCGCTTGTGTATAAAGTGCATAATACTGTGGGGTTTTGCCACGATGACCTAAAAGAGTTTGCTTTTTATACTTTTCGTATTTATCAATCAATTGTAGTACCGCATTTTTATCAATCATAGGATTCTCAGATGTGTGCTTGGTAAAATCAATAATATATTTGCTTGATATCGTCAGAAATGTCTAGATTTTCATCAGAGAGGAAACGTTCAAAATGTAATATTTCGAAAACTAAACCAAGCAACTGGTGTAAATATTTGCACCTACTGAATTTTCCTGTGATCAATCCGTTAACAGATCCATTAGCTATCAAACCGCAATCAACGAGAATGTTGGAAATTCCGCAATTATTAATGTACTTTCCTGTGGCCTTAAAATATGCCATCTCTACATGAAATTCGCCTAAATGAATGAATATTTCGTTATACATTGGTGCTTCTTCACTCTGAATTCGCATAGCCTCTTTTGCAACCGCTAAATCATACGTAACCTGAATATACTTTTGGCCACATTCGTTTTTTATCTTTAAGCAATGATCGAGTGTTAATTTAACAACAGCGATGCTGGTCGGAGACTCGTTAATAGTTGTTAAGTATGAAATAATTTGTTTTTTACCAAGATCTTTGAAAATAATGCTATTATATCCTACTCACATGGGAATATTTGCTAATTGTAAATAATGCGATAACATCCACGAAAATTTTACATCTTTCATAGATTTCATAGAGTATGGTAAAATTACGCGTTCAGCGGCTGCAGGTGATAACAAAATTTCATGTAATTTTGGCTTTTTCAAGTACGGTTCAATATCAAATGTCACAGCATCTAGAGTTCGTCGTCTTTTTTACTTTTCGGTTCATTAGAATCATTTGAAAAATCAGGAATCGAGTGAACATCAGAATCAAAACGCTCAGTTGTAGCTACAACGTTGTCATCAATATTCTGAAAAATAATCCCGACAGTGTCATGTAACGTATCTTTACCTGAACTAGTCTCTACAAATCTATCAAAATTATTAAAAGCAACACCCGTAGACAAATTAGGTACGCGGCGTACATCTTCAGGGCATAATTCGTTTGCATTCATGCTAGTGAACGTTGCCTCCGTTTCAATCCCTTCAAGGACGCTGTAGCTACAGCAGTGGCCGAATTTATTAATCATGTTGATAACTTTTTTGCTGTTTGTCAAACTTTTTAGAGCGAGGCCGAGCGTTACATGTTTAGACGTTTTTACTCGGCCTTTCTGTACAGAAAAAATCATGTCTTGACACGCCCTTAATCAAATTTTCCAGTGTATAATTTTCTGACATTTTTGTTACAGGCATACTCAATATATCATTTCGTAACTGTTGAGCTGCTCTGCGAATTTCATTGTCATTTTTAATCTGAGGTAGATCGGTTTCCAAAATAGTGGCACCATATGGCACCACAACTTTGGTATTTTTCACAAAACGGATTGCAATTTGTTGTTTAAAAGTACTCAATAATCTTTTTTCTAAATATCGTGTGTTACATTCATTTTCAGAATCTACTGCGTGCAATCGCTTTAACTCATCACTGAATAAAGTTTTTAGATATGACAAAAAAAAACTCTGCTTATTAATAATTATTATATTTACTCGTACAAATTCAGCAACGACAGAAAATGCTTCTTTGTTTATATGTCGAATGTGATGCCATTCAGTTTGTTCCTTTTTAGCTATACGAATTAATCGCAATGTATTTTTGAATGATTTTTTACATAACCGATGGTAAAAAATATGTTTACTATTCTCTCCAATTCGTGAAATAATATCGAGCTTGCCTAACTCTATTGCCATCGATTTTAAACTGCCTATTATTTCTGAATTCGAACACAATGTAGCATCGTACAACCGACCTTTAATTTTCTTTCGTTTCGTATTGCATAATGCACATAATCCACTGTCGTCAGTAGTGCCATCGTCATCTACCTCGATTTTATTTTCGTCCAAGATTTCTTTGTTTTCCTCATGAGCACTATCAGACGGTTGCGCATCACTCGTACATTCGATATTGTCATTGCTGAAAAAATATTATAAATCATTCAATGCATGCATGTATACATTAAATTATGTCATGAACAATTTTGATACTTAAACAAATAATTCTCTGATTCTTACCTGGATTCCAAATCAAGTGTATCATCATCGCTAGGCACTTTCTGATTAACACCGCGATTAACCGTTTGAGGTGCTCCTTTAAAGATGCTCCGTAGATCACGATGTCATCGATATATACAAAGCATTTTAGGCCTAATAATCCGGCTAGTACTGCGTACATCAGCCGTTGAAATGCCGCTGGCGCGTTTTTTAATCCGAACGGAATTCGGTTAAACTCGAAATGTCCGGGGTGGAGAATGCCGTCTTACCCTTATGATCTTTGTGCATCGGGATTTGATGATATCCTGATGCTAGATCTAACACCGTAAAATACTTCGCGTTGCTTAGTTGGTCGAGTATGTCGGTGATGTTCGGCATAGGGAAGGAATCTCCCCATTGTCAGGTCGTTCACCTTTCTAAAATCTATCACGACTCGAAATCTGATTCTGCCAGACGCGTCTAGTTTTTTCGGAACAATTATTATAGGCGCGTTCCATTGGCTTGCGCTGGGGCGAATTATTCCGTCGTCCAGCATTTTCTGAATTTGCTTCTTTACTTCGGCTTTATGCTTCTCCGGTAACCGATACGGTCTCACGTTCACTGGTGCGCTATCGGGTCACGTATTTATTTTATGTTTTATTGCCGTAGTCGCGCTCAGCTTATCTCCGTCTAAATAAAATACGTCGCAGATTTGTTCTACTTCTTTTTGCTCTTCATAGTTTAAATGCTCGGTCTGTAATTGTTCGCGTAATTTTTCGCGTCGCGCGGTAATGGACTCGCGTTCCTCAGTCGCGTGTAATGTGAGCACGTCGGTAGAGTCATTCTTCGGCATGTCTTCTAACGTTACGTGTGGTGTGAGTATCTCGACCGGCTTGTCCGTCACGTTTAGTATGCTTATTGGACATTTAAATTCAACGGGTTTTACCAGGCAGTGTCCTATAAAAACTCCTGGGGCAGGTTCGCCGGTTTGCACGATACCTACTCGGTTGTGATCGATGACTGCTTCTATGATGATTTCGGCCTTGTGTTTCGTCAGGCAATCGTTTCCAAGTATCCCTTCGTACTCGATCGGGAAATCGTCTTTCACCACATACATAGTGTGGCGTATCGTTTTGCTCCCAAGGTCCACTGTTGCTTTTATTTTTTCGAGCGTGTGGATCTGGTGTCCGGTTACGCCGATCAGCGCTAATTTTTCTTCTCGCACCATCGTTTTTCTTTTTAGATTATCTACTTTAATTAACGTCAGGGTCGCGCCTGAGTCTAGTAGTAGATCCATTTTTCCTCTCTCCGCCTCTTGGATGGGCAGAGTTATTATGTCCAACGGGCCTACTTTATGCTTTTCCGTTTTGATACTCCACGGCGATGAGTGCCTTATTCTTCCTGGGCCGCTCTTCCTCTTCGCTGCTACTGCCGGAGGACGTTTCGTCGCTCGTTTCTCGCGACTTATTTTTTCTCACCGTGCTTACGATCGCCTGTTTCGTGGCGTCCCTTTTCGGTTGGCGCGGTCGCTCTGTTTTTGGTCGCCCGTTCAACGACCAACACTCGTCCCGCTTGTGCCCTGCCTTCTTGCAGTAGGTGCACTCTATCGTGTTTATGCCGCCGGGCTTGTCCGCTCTCGGCAGCAAAAATTAGTTTGCTTGCCGGCTCGTACGGCAATCTCGCTCGTAATGGCCGATCTTTCCACATTTGTGGCATCACACGATCGCGTTTCCCGCATTTCGCGCGTTTTCCTGATTAAATTTGTTTCGGTTTACCGGTTGTCCGTTCCGCGGGGAGGGGCCTCTAACCTTTTCCTCGGCGCTGGCGCCGGTTATTGCCTCCTGTAGGCTTTGATACCGTTGTGCTCGGACCAGCATCTTTATATCGTCGTGCAGTCCGATCTGGTAATTGTGGAAGACCTGCACTTTTATGCTGTTGAGAATGGCCTTCTGCTGTTCTTGCGAGTGCCCTTGGCCTTCCTCCATTGCCTCGTATAATTCTCGCGCTAGCTTTTCGACTCGACGCCCGAATTCCTGTGCGTTTTCTCTCGGTTTTTGTCTTAGGGAGTTAAAGTCTAATTGCAGGTGGGTCATGCTGCGCTTTCCCAGATATTCTGATTCTAATTCGCGCTTTAACTGCTCGAAATCGCGAATATCGCGCGTGTCGAAGTCTGTCGTGGCCTTGTCCTTGAATTTTGTACATAGTATTGCTTCTAAAAGCATGGCTTCGTCTGCGGGCTGAATATTCTTCAT
>NW_020215488.1:0-354 GCF_003070985.1 Temnothorax curvispinosus | reverse complement strand
GCGCTCGAGATAGGAAGCAGTATCGAGGGTACCGAACGACTGCAAAAGCAGTTAAAAGGAAATGAGCTACAGCTCGTCAAGTAGATGGAATAAAAAAAACAACGTCCAAAGAAGAAGAGCTCGAAGGAAAGTTTTGATAAGGAGAAAAAATTATGCTTTTGGTGTAACAAACCGAATCATACTCCGGATAAGTGCCATTTCAAGAAAACTGTGTGCAAATATTGTGATAAAGAAGGTCACATTGAACAGACGTGCATAACAAAGAAAAGGGGAGTACGAAAAAGTGAGAAAAGTGCAAAAAAATGCTCGAATCACACATTCATACTCAGATTCCGAATCAAAAGTAGATGATGT
>NW_020215487.1:0-6429 GCF_003070985.1 Temnothorax curvispinosus | reverse complement strand
CGCCGTAGAGTGCCACGGCGTGCACCGTCGTGGCGTAGAGCCGGCGAGCACGCCCGCTCGCCCCTCCCAGGTTAGGCATCAGCCTGGCCAGGCTGTTGGCCACGCCCTTAGCCTTGGGAGCCAGGCGAGCGAAGTGCTCGCCGAAACTCCAGGTGCTGTCCAGCCAGAGGCCGAGCAACTTCATGCTGGCCCCCACGGGGACTCGGACCCCCTCCACTATGATATGGACCCCAGGTGGTCTCCCCTTGGACTTGCTGTGAAAGAAGACAGCCTGTGTCTTCTGGGGAGCCACCTTGAGGCCCAATTTCTTCATTGCAGCCACGACGGCCACCACTGCGACGTTGGTCCTGGTCCTGGCCTCCTCCCACGTGTCGCCCTCGACTCCCAGAAATGTATCGTCGGCAAAGCCGTTTACCCAACATCCCGGGAGGAGAGCGACCCGGAGAACCTGGTCATACCCAATGTTCCACAGGAGCGGTCCCAGGACCGACCCCTGTGGAACCCCCCGCACGACCAGCCTTACACGGACCACACCGTTCTGGTCCGTGTAGGCCAATTCCCTGTCCCGCAGGTAGTCAAATAGAGTGGCCACCAGATAAGGGGGCACCCCGTGGTAAAGGAGCGCCTCCCTTATCACCGGCCACGGCAGGGTGTTGAATGCGTTGGCGACGTCAAAGCTGACGCCGAGCAACACCCTGCCTTCCTCCAATGCGGCTTCCAGGAGGGACTCGATGCGCTTGATCGCATCGATCGTCGACCTTCCCTCCCGAAAGCCGTACTGGGCCTGTGATAGGTCAGGCCCAGTGCGGGACAGGTGCCGGACGATTCGGTCGGCAATTATCCGCTCAAAGAGCTTGCCGACCTCGTCCAGCAAACAAATCGGCCTGTACGCCGACGGCTGGTCGGCGGGTTTCCCCGGTTTGGGGAGGAGGACCAATTTGGACCGTTTCCATGCCCTGGGGAACCGGCCTTGTCTGAGACACTTGGTGAAAATGATTTGCAAGCGCTCAGCCAGCTCCCCAGTGGCCAAGGACCAGGCTTTCGCTGGAACCCCATCCGGCCCCGGAGCTTTGCCTGCCTTCCATTTCTTGGCGGCTTTCTTCATCTCGTCCATGGAGACCTCGAATTCCTCGCTCCAATCCGCCCTTGGCGGATCGGGGCCTCCGTTCACCCTCTCCCCGGGATCGTCCGGGAAGAGGGTGTCCACCACTTCTTCGAGGAATTCGGGCTCCATGGACTCCGTGACCGGGGGCGTCCAGGTCCTCAGTTTGCCGAGGACCATGAGGTACGGGCGCCCCCACGGATCTTCGTCCAGGGCCTGCAGGAGTTCCTCCCACGACCTGTCCTTGGCCCTCTTAATGGCCAGGGAGTAGAGCCGCTTGGCGGAGCGGTATTCTACTCCCGTCTCCTCTAGTCTGCGCTGGTCGCCTCTTTTTCTTGCGCGCAGCCATAGCCGCCTGGCGCGAACGGAGGCACGCCTCAGCTCGGCGATCTCCTCCGTCCACCACCAGGCGGCCTTCCTCACTTGAGGCTTGGATCGGGGCATGGCGGCGTCACAAGCCGCCGTCATGATTCCCCCGATCCAGTTTGCAGCCTCGTCTACGTTCTCCGAGGCGGCCGCTACGTCGTCGACCCAGAGTGAGGCATTTATAGCCGCCCTCAGACGGTCGGCGTCCAACTTTCTCACGGCCCACCTCGGAAATCGCGACTCAGCCTCCTTGCGGCGAGCCTGGACCGTTGGAGGGATGGCCGAGAGGCTCATCTCAATGAAGAGGTGGTCCGATAACGATTCCACCTCCTCGGTCACCCTCCAGTCCCTCACCCCACGGGCGACAGAGGGGCTTGCCCACGTCAAGTCCACGATGGACCCCCCCTGCCGCCTGACACAGGTCTGCGTGGTGCCCGTGTTTAGGACCACAAGACCCAGGCCCGCCGTCCACCCTTCCAGAATCCTCCCTCGCTTGTCGGTGGCCGGGGAGCCCCATAACGCCGACTTGGCGTTAAAGTCCCCGGCCACCAGTAACTCCCTGCGAGCGGGAGGGATTCTGAGGATGCAGTCTCTGAGACTTGCCAACACCGCCTCGTATGAGGCCGTGTCCACGTTGGGGGAGATGTATACCCCCGCCACGTAGACACGGCCCCATTTTGCCACAACGAACCCGTCCCCCCCCCCGAACTTCGAGAAGGGAACAGGCTCCTTGGTCCGTCGCCACGTGACGGCCACGAGGCCGCACCGACTCCCCGCCCACAACGCGCGGTTCGAAGGAATGTGGTGCGGCTCCGCGGCGATTCCTATTTCGCAGCCCCGCTCCGCCATCGTATGTAAGAATACGTCCTGTGAGCCGGGGCTGCGATTCAAATTGCCTTGTAGTAGGCGTGGAGGCATCACAGCGTTTCTTCATCTGAGGCCTCCATCCTCTTCTCATCCCTTTCATCATTCCCGGGTGGATCCTCCGGGGTCACCTCCGCACCGATTTGGTCCGCCATTTCAGGCCTCTCGGTAGGGCTAACCGACGGCACCTGTGTTTGGGGGGGCATCCCTTCCGGCGCCGTCTCTTGCGTTCCCTGCTCCTCGTGTTCTTGCACAGAACTGGTCTCCGCTGTCGGGGTTGCCCGGGGGAGGCCGATCTCCGGCCCCCCCGATCCCCCAACAGTGGGCCTCTTCCTGTTCTTCCTTTTGCGCTGAGGGAGGGGTTTCCCCGTGTCACCCTTCCCGTTCTCCTCATCCTCAGCGGTCGGGGCGGCTCTTTTCTTAGCCTTCTTGTCGATGATCTTTACATTGAGGCTAACCTTCTCCATTCCGGCGATTGTGGGCTTACGAGGCCCGTTTCCGGCCGCCCCGCCACTGCCCACAGCTCTGCCAGGCCTTGCCTTTTTCCTTGCTGGTTGGCAGGCTCTTCCTCCCGCGCGGTGATTCGCCGGTCTGCCCAGGTCTGAACAGACTGGACAGCACGGCTTTTTTCCGCAGTCCCTTGCCCGGTGTCCGTCGCCCCCGCAACGGTAACACCGGGCACTCCTGTCCGTCGCGTTCGTGCATTGCGCGCGGACATGCCCCCCCTCCAGGCACCTGAAGCACTGGAGGGGTCGGCTTTCCAGGGCCTGGACGCGGACCGCGAACCAGCCCATCGTCACCCGTCCGTCCTTCTGTAGGACAGCATTGGCGGCTGCTAGGGGACACTTCACCCATGCTGTGTTCAGTCCGTTGCTTCCTCTACGCAGCTGTCCTACCTGTATCCTCGACGGCGGACATCCACCTATCTCGGCTATCCTCAGGGCTATTTCTTCAGCCGAGATTGAGTCCTCCAAATCGAGGACGCGAAATTCGCCGGTCTTTTCCGGTCTTGAGATTTTGACTGTTGGGCGGTCCGCGAACAGTCTGGCAAGACTATCCGCGAGCAAGTCCGCCTTGGGGCCGTTTTCCTTGCCCGGGATCTCAATGATGAGGGCCCCGGTCTGGGCCCTCTTCGGCCTGAATCCAGCGGTGAATCCCATCTCCGCCGGATTTATCTTGGTCCTAGCCTCTTTAAGGAGATCATCGTAGCCTCCCTCCGCGCTGGATATTACTATTGCAGCGCTTCTGGGAGGCTTCTTCTTCGCCGCCGACTTGTTGATCGCGGCTTGGTTCGGCTGGTTGGCCTTATTTGCCGGTAAGGGCTTGGCCAACTTTGCTGTTGTTCTCCCTTTGTTGGGAGGCTGTTCAGCCTTACCGTTGCTCTTTCCGAGAGCGGGCTGCGTCGCCTGTTCCCCCTTGTTCCTCCTCCTCGAGACGGTCTTCCAGGCGTTCGCCTCTGCCTTTCTCGCCGTCTCTTGGGGGGTTGAGTGGCCCTTAATGACCGCTTTGCCGCTCGTCAGTTCAGCGTCCCCACGTCCCGTTGAAGTGGGCTTGGGCTTGATCCCAGCCGAGGCCTTCTTCCTTCCGGTTACATCCGCGAAGGAGGGCCCTGTCTTGGGATCTTTGCTTCCCTTTTCCAGCTTGGAGACGGATTTACCGCCTTTAGCTGGGCCGTAGTTCGATACTGCGTTCCTCGAAGTCCCCTGCGTCGTCGCAGCATAAGCAGGGGCAGCGGGTTGTCCCCTCGCTAGTTGCGTCACCAGCGAAGTGACTAAACCCTCGAGTTTTTCGACTCGTTGCTCAATCCGCTCCGTCGCGGGGTGCGGGATGTCAGCCACTATTGGCTGCGTTTCTATTGCCTTAGTTTCCGGTGGGACGACCTCTTCCAGGACCAATGACCTGCCGCCAAGCGGGGGCCTCATCACCGGTAGCATGCCTTCCCTCCTTGCTTCTTCCAAGAGCCTTTGTCTGTTCAGCTCCGACTCGGCCTTTTCCCTCCTAGTTTCGTCATCGTCATCCGAGGATGTATCTTCGATGACGTTGGCCTTCTTCTTCTTTTTCCTATCCCTTGCCCCCGTTGCAGAGGGTGGGATAGGGAGATCTTCCTCTATCTCTACTTCCATATTGACCCCCCTGGAGCGAGACGACAGCTCCTCCACCTGCCTACGGAGCCTGTCGTTGTCCTCCCTAACGGCGGTCACTTGGGCACGAAGTTCCTCCATTTCTGCGTCTCTGACGTAGGAGTCCTCGCAGCCCATCCTGGTTACCAGGTGGTTGATGGCGGCTGTGACAGTCGCCGCCGCCTCGTTTAAGCACTTCTGGTCTGTTCCCCGGAGGCTTTTGGCGGTGGAGCAGACCTTGTCCACCATTCTCACCGCCTCCAGGACCCTGTTTGGGAGGTCCTTGGTTGGGGCCTCTCTGAGTTCCTCCATCTTTTCCAGCTCTCTGGCCTTTCGGTTCCTGGAGAGCTGGGCGGGCGCCGAAGGGTCCAGAAGATTCCTCAGTCGCCTCTCCTCCTTTTCCTCGATCCTTTGGGCTTTAGTGGATTTCCTACCTTGCTTATTGCCCGTCAGGTTCGGCTCCTCGCCGTCCAAGATAGACACTATCGTGGCGGCATCGGATTGATCCGCCTCTTGTGTATTCAGAGTGTTCTCCATGATCGCTCTCTCCCCGACCGAGGGAGGGGCGCGGAACACATTCGCCTCCGTTCTCACGTTGTCGTCTCCGCCCATAGAGGAGTCTCGGTCGATCTTCCTTAACCGGGCGCTCGCCGGGCCTCTGAGTTTGCCCTTGCCGCCATCCTTGGATACGGGAATTACAGGGTCTCCCGCAACTCCCGATTCCCTTCTACCATCGGCGGTAGCTCCTTCCACTCCAGGACCCGCCGTCAACCCTGGAGCTAGCCCGACGTATGATGACGACGGGGAGAGGCCGGGACGATACCCCTCTCCCGCCGAGCCCTGGG
This sequence comes from Temnothorax curvispinosus, assembly GCF_003070985.1. Lineage (NCBI taxonomy): Eukaryota > Metazoa > Arthropoda > Insecta > Hymenoptera > Formicidae > Temnothorax > Temnothorax curvispinosus. Next base: position 1,132 of record NW_020215487.1, on the reverse strand, counting down.
GGTCCGAAACCCCTGGACCTGTAACGTTATTTTCCCCAGAAAACATTTTCCATGAGGTTTACGTTGGTTTATTTTCGGGGTGTCCTTCCCCTAGGCTGGTTGGCTTCGCCCGCCTCACGAGCCCAGCCTGCCCGAGCCCTCGGGTATCCCCGGGTTCGCCATACCCGTATCGAGAGCGCCCCCCAAGGGCCCCGAAGGACCCCCAGAGACCGCCCCCGACCCCTGAGGCACCGTCCGCCGGCCGACGACAACGAAAGAACACCGCCCCCCCCCGCCCGCACGCAGCGAGGGGTGGCCGGCCGAGAGATCTCGATCCCGGCCCCGGCCGAGCACGCTCGATCCCGGTCCCCGCCACGCACGAGCAGAGGACACGGAGCGCCCACGCCACCGCCGACCCAACGGACTCTACACTTGTCACCGGCCCTTACGTCCGGTGACCAAAAACCCGCCGGCCCCGACCTGGGAATATGTCCCAGCGGCCCGACGGGTCTCTCCCCAAGGTCGCCCCGGTCCCGACCTCGGAATATGTCCGAGCGGCCCGAGACGACCCTCCACACAAGCAGCGCCGTGGGGTCACACCCCTGGCGTGCAAGCCACCTGTGTGGGCTTCCTCCTCACCCGCCCCCGCACCACGTACGGGGACCGCGATAAGGAAGTGAGCCCCCCCACCCCCTCCTGCCGGAGCACCGGCGTGCAATGGAGGAGGAAGGAGGGGCCTTCCGGCTTCCCTCGGCGAGACGGCATCCCTGCCCGCCTCAGGAACCGGGACCCCCTCCCCATCCCCACCCTGGCTCGGCGGCAAGGGCAAGCCCCCGCCTAACGGTCCCGGCCGACCGGGCGTTTGAAGTCGGGGTCGCTTTCCCCTACCGACGCTTTAGAGTCAGGGAACAAGTTCCCTGACAGGGGCGCCGGACCCTATTGTGCCCCCAAGTCTCGACAAATCGAGAGGATGGGGGCACGGCATGCTCTTAGACCCTGTACCTCCCCACCGAGCCCTCCCTCCGGTATGACCGAAGGTACTGCCTCAGTGGATCGTTGGTACAGGGAGCCCTCTCACCACGTCAAGGTGGCATGCCATGAGAGGGAACCTAACCTAACCTAACCTTGCAGCCGACGGCAGCCATCGTACACG
>NW_020215486.1:0-2341 GCF_003070985.1 Temnothorax curvispinosus | reverse complement strand
GTAAAAAAATATATGTTGAACCTATAAACAACACTTTATTTTTTTTTTGGTGCATATTTTATGTCAAAAACATTTCAATCCGTGTAAAAAATAGTTTTTTTTTTTTGGTCAGCCGATTTCAGCTGGAATGACCCGTATGTACTTTTGGCTGAAGTAAAAATAAGATATAATTCTTATGTCTAATGTCAAAGAAAAAAAAAATATATATACTCTTCAAATGTATGTATGTACATGATTCACGCAAAAACGGATACGATCCCCTATTCTCAAACTATATTTTTCTATGAAAGTCACAGCAGCTGTTACTGTTAAAAACGAATAGATAGAAAAAAAACGAATAGAAATAAAACCAAAAGAATAAAAAATCTTCGATATTCCGTATTGCAGACAGAATGGGCAGATTGCAAGCAGAAACCGATAAAGACTCAGTCCGCTTCTGATGTTGTTTCTATCCGTCATGTTTAAGAACAAATATAAAATTATTTACATTACTACGAATTAAAACCAGTGTGATATTTTCAGGTGGAAGTATAGAAAATCCAGAAGAGGCGAGCGAATCCAATGTGGCAGATATAATGATGACACTTCATTGGAATCAGGCTCGTTGGTTAATGCTACATCAAGCGACCGCGACGACATGGACGTCGATGTAGGTCTACACGACAGTAGAAGTATTTTGAATGCATCCGAAAGCAGTTCTATATCTGACGGTGAAAATGATGTGGATACTTCCGAGGAATCCGAGGACGAGGATATTCCACATGACAGGAATAACTGCGACGACGATCCGATAATGTTCGAAGTTTCTCAACTGAAAGAGTCTGAAGTTATGGAAATGATTACAGGGATTTGCGTGCGGTTTAATACGCCTTATGAATTAAGAAAGGCTATTGTTGACTTCACAAAATGTCTTGCAGGACCGGGCTACACGAATTGGCAGATGACAAAATATAATATTAAGAAAAAGTATGACCCACCTGAAACTGTAATAAGTGATACATTTTTTTGCTCAGCATGCAAATGCCCTTTATTAGGACCAGTGCAGAATAAGGAATTCGCAAACGAAACTGCAATCTGCCGAAAGTGTAACCAACAGAACCATTTATCTATGCGATCGGAAAACAAATTTGTGTATATAGATTTAGAATTCCAGTTGAAATCATTATTGACGAATACACACATCGAGGAAAGTATAATGAAATTTATACACCAGCGCAATGCCCGTCAAAATGCTGATTATAATGGCGGATCAATAAGCGATATATCGGACAGCGAGCTGTATAGACAGTTGAATACGAAATATTCCAACGAAGGATATTATGATGAGTACCTTCTCACGTACAGCTTCAATACAGATGGTATGCCGATTTTCAACAGTTTGAAACGAAGTTGTTGGCCGATTCTATTGTATGTCAATGAACTTCCCCCAAAAGAACGATTCAAGCATGTTCTCTTAGTTGCGTTGTGGGTAGAAGATAAGGAACCTACGCCAAGCATGATGGATACGTTTCTGCAACAATTCATCCAAGGGGCATTAAAATTATTCAGAGAAGGAATTATGATTAAACATGGAGAAAGGCAAAGAATATTCAAATTTGCACCGTTGTGTTGTGCGGTTGACTCAGTGGTACGGCCTGTTGTACAAAATCGGCTGCAGTACAATGGCTACCAGGATTGTTCCTGGTGTTACGCGAATGGCACATATTTGCGCGGAACCGTGCGATATTTATTCCGTGAAGACGCTGAACTTCGAAGCCACGAAAGCCATTTGAAAGACATAGCAGACGCTCAATTACTCAGTAAAATCATCAGGGGTGTAAAAGGAGACTCTATTATATTTAAACTACCGAAATTCAATGCAGTGTGGGGATTTGCGTACGACTTCATGCACGGAACATTGCTAGGAGACCAGAAACAAATCGCAGAAAGTAGTTATAATCAAGGTTCACCAATTTATCTCAACAAACTTCAACGAACAGAATTGCAAAAAAATTCAGCGTCTACCAAGACCTCTGACTGAGAGGTGTAAATGGAAGGCTTCTGAGTGGCTTTCTTGGACATTATTTTATTGTTTACCTTGCTACTATGGCATAATACGAAATGACGTCCATGAACATCTTGCTCTGTCGGTTAATGCCCTATTTCGACTTCTTCAGGATAATATCACCGACAAAGAATTAAAACAATGCGAAATCGATCTTCTTCGATTCGTCGCAGATTTTGAAATTTTATATGGTGAAGAGTGCGTAACGTTTAATATCCACGCATTGTTGCATATAGTACAATCTGTGAGAATGTGTGGTCCATTATGGGCCACTTCAACATTTAGTTTTGAAAGTAC
>NW_020215485.1:0-1635 GCF_003070985.1 Temnothorax curvispinosus | reverse complement strand
ACGTCTATTTTTAGTCATTTTTGGTCTATGACAAATTTGGTCGGCGAGTTCGGCGACTAATAATGGACGTTTATAAGACGTCATTTCTTAGACCATCTAAAGACGTCATTTTAAAGACGTCTTAAAGTCGTCCAAATAAGGTCTTTTTGTAATATAACTATTTTTACTTCTTAATATTGTATAATAAAGTAATAGTAAAATAAAAACCACAAAATTAACTACAATATGTTTGTTTCGCAACTTTATGATTGAAGCGGTTAATTACCACCTGACAACGCGTGTGATCTGATCATAAAAAGCATCTTTTGATGTTTCGTCGAAATACCGATTTTTGGTATTTTACTCTATACATTGGAAGGAAAAAGATAAACTCTGAACTAGTGCAGCCAGTTCAACGATAGAAAATAGACCCAATGTTAACGCATGACCGGTTCGCGGCGAGATTCAGCTCGCGGTTCGGCTCGATAATCTGAACGCGGTTTTATGTTCAAAGCCCGACATGCGAGCAATCCTAGGATTGACTAATCAATTCTGCCGAACGGCTAAAAGCGTCTTGGTCAAAGTTTTGTAGTAATTTGCTGATACATGCGTATAAACAGTAGGTACACAAATAAGCGGGGAAGGGGCTCCGCCGCAGGCTCCCTAGTAAGCTTGCATAAAAAAATTAATCTAACTCCCAGGCTATTCCTACAAACATTTTGGATGTTAATCTTGAATTTCCAAAGGGCATTTTTAAAGAACATTTTATGCTATCTGGTACATATACTGATACAGGGTGCCATGTGAATAATACGCGGACCAGTGTTCGTGGGCAGGTAGAGCGAGTAAAACTGAATCGAAAAGTCTTTTACGTTTTATAAGTTTCTCAATAATTAATGAGAAATTAATTAATAAAAAGAAACGCGCATCAGCTAGAATGCATTCGTGCGATTCGACGAGAAGCTGCAGCCCAGCAGGCAACGTTCACGTTGTAGGCGAGACATTGGGAGGAATGCTACGTGAATAACATTGCAACTATATAACGGCTATACGATGGATATTTGTAAGTGTGCAAATTTGGAATTACATCATCAACATTTTATTGCGCTTACAAAACTCTTTTTATTAGGAAACTTGTATTTTATTTATTGATGCATAATTATTATAGTATTTATTATTTAGTATAGTATAGTTTGGCTTCCTTACAGAGAAAATTTTATGAGCGCAATAAAATTTTGACGAAGCAATGTGCAAATTCCTGATTTGTACACTTGTTTATTTTTATATTTTGGCAGAAATTTTACGGGCTTCATCCTCTTCCGGGTGCCGTTTCATTGAACTTTACGACCCGGGGGCAGGTCTTTAATCAATTCTTTTACTCAATATTAAGAAAAAAGAATCTCTTTTCACCGATTACCGTCAAATTCAATACTTTAATTCAATACTAATTTTTCTTTAATGATACTTTATCGATTAAAAAGAAGTCAGTCCGAAATTTCCAAATTTGCGGAAGTTAGAGTAACCACGGATATTTCTCATTAAATTTCAAATTTTATTAGAAAAGAATCCTTTTATTGATTATCGCCAAATTCAATATCAACTTTCCTTTAATAATACTTTATTAATTAAAAAAAGTACATATTTTTTTATTAAGTG
>NW_020215484.1:0-4902 GCF_003070985.1 Temnothorax curvispinosus | reverse complement strand
GGCGACTTCAACGCTGATCTGTGCACCACCACCTTCGACTCGGCTCAGATCCTGTCTTTCATTGAAACCACAAACCTGTACTTAGTTCCATACACTCCGACGCATCACACTCGTTCGTCTTCCACGTCTCTTGATTTATGCGTCATTGACGATGCCGATAAATTGATCTCATATGAACAAAGCGATGTATGTTTCCTGTCTGCTCACGATCTTATCAGCATTAGTTACAGGGTAAAAGTTGCGCGACGCGGTAGTTGCAGTATTAGGGTGCGAGACTTCCGTTCTTTCGATATTGATAATTTTCTGATTGACTTAGAAGAATACGACTGGGGAGCGCTGTATCAGGTAGATGACGTTGACAGCAAAGTTATGTTACTAAATGCTGCTCTTACCGAATGCTATGATAGGCACGCGCCTCTACGTGATATCCAGCCTAAGTACTTGCCGGCCCCTTGGCTTACGCCTGATGTCAGATGTGCGATGCGAAACAGAGACCGGGCGAGAAGGGTCAGGAGAAAGCACAAGACCGATGCCAACTACAAAAGGTGCAAGACTTTGAAAAACCAAGCCTAGGCTATGGTACGTTCCGCTAAGAAAGAATATTACCTGAATGCCTTCCGGGATGGGAGCGAATCGACTACAATTTGGAGACAACTCAGACATCTTGGACTCCTTAAAGCGAAGAGCGCTGATAAGAATCTCATCTTCACTTTAGACGAACTAAATGAATTCTTTTTCAGTGTCACGGCAGGCATAGATGGACAGCACTTTTACCACCCTGTTTACCTTGGCAACGAAACCTATGAAAACTAAAATTTAACTGGAGTAACATCGATCAGTGGGAGGTGACTAAGGCTCTGCAACGAATTAAATCGGATGCGGTGGGAGTTGATGGCTTATCTTGTAAACTCATCATCCGGGCTCTGCTAAGAATTCTTCCTGTTTTGACTCACATTTTTAATTTTAGTTTGACCTACGATGTTTACCCTGTTATATGGAAAACTGCGATCATCTGCCCCATCCCTAAGGTCAAAAGCCCATCTGAAATGCGGGATTACAGGCCAATCTCGATCTTGTGTGCAGTCTCTAAAGCGTTAGAACGTATCGCGGCAGAGCAAATCACGAGCTACCTGGAAAATACCAACAGTTTGGATCCGTATCAGTCTGCCTACAGGAGGGGACATTCAACTCAGACTGCACTTATTCGCGTCCTCGACGACGTTAGGCAGGCCGCTGACAAAAGGATGGTGACCATCGCCGTCTTTTTTGACTTCACTAAAGCCTTCGATTACGTCAATCACTACATCTTAATTGACAAATTAAGAGATCTTGGCTTCTTCTGTTCAGCCTTAAGATGGTTGTGCTCCTACCTTGACAATAGAAAACAGACTGTGCGCGATCCTGTCACGAGGGAAACCTCGTCAGAGCGTCCAACTTTCTCCGGGGTGCCACAGGGCTCTGTTTTGGGACTTCTCTTATTTGTCCTTTACCTGTTAAACTTCAGCACTGTCCTCAAGTACTGTAAATACCATTTCTACGCGGATGATCTGGTAATTAACCTACACACGAAACCTTGCAACCGTTTGCATAGCTGAGCAGCCGAGCAACTCCGAGGGGCAGCAGCGATCGGGGGAGCAGCGGACATCGACAATTTTTGAATAGTATTACCGGATAAGCGAGTCCGAAGAGCCCATATGGCTAGCGTTTACCTGAATCCCGAGATATAGGTGACCGGGGTACGATTGACCCCGGTAGGCGAACAGCAGATGATCGACCAAGCGAGTCAACGAGCGGGTCTTGGAAGGAGAGCCAAGCAGAGCAGATCGGGACGAGCGCGGTCGAGATAGCGCAACGGGCACGCGAGATAGCGGGGTCACGAGATTGACCTCCGCGAACGGGGGTATAACGGTAATAGCCGGGGGCCGAACCCCGGAATACGTCTCAGGGGTGACCCGGAGGTCAACCACCCGATACGCGAAGCGCCTATGACAACCAACGCGGAAATAGCGGGGTCACGCGAATGACCCCCGCGTAGAAGGGCACGGCGGTCAGAGCCGGGGGCCAAGCCGCGTAAATCGTTTCAGGGATGACCCGAAGGTCAACCAATTCAACTCCGACGCGATAGCGCCAGCGGGCGCAAAGATCGCGGCGTCACGGGGGTGACCCCTGCGCCGAAGGGCACGGAGGTCGCAGCCAATAGCCGAACCGCGGAGATCGTCTCATGGGGGGCCCGAATGACGACCCTCCGGACCGCGACGCGATACCACCGACGGGCACGGAGATCGCGGGGTCACAAGAATGACCCCCGTACCGGGGGGCACGGAGGTCCTAGCCGACGGCTCAGCCGTGGAGGTCGCCTCAGGGGACGCACAAACAACGATTCACCGAACCGCGACGCGATACCACCGACGGGTGCGAAAATCGCGGGGTCATAACAATGATCCCCGCGCCGAAGGGCACGGAGGTTACAGCGGGCGGCCGAGCAGCCAAACACGTCTCAAGGGCGACCCGAAGAACAACCGAACGACTCGCGACGCGATATCGACAACGGATGCGAGGATAGCGGGGACAAACAATGACCCCCGGATATCGGGAACCGAGATAGCCCGGAGGAAAATGGCGGGTGGAGAGTCTCTAGAGGAGGCGCCAAAGTAAATTCGGAGGGTCAGCGAGACCACTCAATCGCGGAATACCCGAATCCGGGAACCGGGGGAGCGGGGTCCAGCGGAGCCCATGCCGATGCGTGCGATTAGTTATAAGGCGTAGATTGAGAACCGCAGGCGTCACCGGCGACGAAAACAGGCAAAAACTATCGAAAGAAAAGTGAAAGCGGGTAACATCTGGCACGGAAAAGTACCAGGATGTGAATAACAACCCGGTGGTAGGAGTAAAGATCCCGAGGTGGGATAGCCGAGAGCGCTCGGCAACTCGTGGCAGTCGCTCGGATACCGCGGTCGGGGTAACACGCTCTTAAGATTCGCGGTATATAACAACCAAGCACTCCCGCGTACTTGCGCGTTAAACATAGCTCGTATTACAATTGCGAGAGGTATTCAGCTACCATTTGTAACAACGTTCGACGAAATGTGTCAACGTGAAATTGTAAACCACAACGACGATCTGAAATAAATCAATCGTTTGTTAATATACGCAGTGTCAAGTTAATTTCGTATTACTTACCTGCGACTTACCTTGTCCCACGGCATCGATCCATCGAAGTCCAGCGGCGTTCCAGTATGCGATAAGGCGAGGATCTGGGACAGTCAGCGGCAGTTGAGATCCATCCGGGGCGAGAAGATTTGCCAGCGCGGCATTCCCATATGCGATAAGGCGAGGATCGGGGATAGTCGGCGGCAGTTGAATTACACGCGGCGTTCCAGTATGCGATAAGGCGAGGATCTGGGATAGTCAGCGGCAGTTGAAACACATTCGGGTGGAATTCCTGAAACAGAAATTAACCGATTAATTAAACGTATCTATTTTCTACTTACCTGGTACTCCGAGGGTGGTCCCACGTTGTCCATCGATGATCCAGCAGTGGGGAGGCAGCGTCGGGGCGTCGAGACATCCTGCGTCGAGGACCTGAAAATAAGAGATAATTAATGTGATATCGTTGCAATATCGTGTTATAATTTCGATACTCACTTTCTCGGTACATATGGGTCAAACCGAGTGGCGACCGTTTGATAGGCAAATCTGGCTGAAATCTCACATTTTCGTGTGATCCACGTACTCGGAGAGTGACGTCCGGTCACAACCTAAGCATCTGGTTAAGGCCATTCTTAGAATCAACGAGTACATTACCAGAATCACTCATTGGGCTACTGCAAACAAACTATCACTGAATTCAAATAAGACAAAGGCTATGGTCATGGGCACCTCCAGATTTATAAGCAGATTAACCTGGGATGAACTGCCTAGAATTCTTATTAACGACTCAGTCATTCTTTTCTGCGACTCGGTGCAGTACCTTGGCGTGCATCTTTCGAATACACTCTCTTGGGACACTCAAGTCACTAAAACGTCAGCCAAAGCTTTTGCGACGTTACACCAGCTAAAGATATGCAAACATCTGTTACTACTTTCTTTGAGGTCACAGCTAATCACCACCTTAATACTGCCAATGTTTGATTATTGTTGCACAGCACTTACAGACATCACTGGAGAGCAGAACCTCTGCTTACAGAGGTCCCTGAACTCTTGTGTTCGGTTCGTTTTTCTAATAAAACGGGACGAGCATATTACTCCCTTCTTTGTGAAGCTTCGATGGCTCAAAATCAAATCTAGGCGCTTCTACTTTGTCGGCTGCCTCACATATTCATCCCTGCATCCCATAATCTCCTATGCTCCTTTAACATTTAAGCGTAGGTGTGATAAAGCAACACGCAAAACAAGGGCTTCGGCTGATGGTCTTATTCTGCCTCAATGTCGTACAGAATTCTACAAACGCTCCTTCGTATGCACTGCTGCTGAGTTCTAGAATCGCATCCCAACCGACATATGTCATGCACCCACTCTTGGCACTTTCAAGCGAAAACTCTATGACTATCTGCAATAATGACTGACATCTATTACGCTGTATAATTATTGTATGCAATTGTTTCTCTTTGTATTTTACGATACCTCAAAAACATATTATATACTTTTTCTGTATCAGTTTCTTATCACGCTCAAGGGGACATTGTCCCAGAGCGTTTAATAAATAACGATTTCTCTTTCTCTCTCCGTCAATTATCATCTGAGCGTAACCTTTTCTCTTTTCCCGTCGTCGTTTGCTACGATATCGATATTGCCAGCGTCGCATCGCGTGGTTACGCAAACGCGCCACAAAATGACGGCGAAGCGTCGTGATCGTGCACCTGTGGTGACAGCACGTGCTACAGTCGAGTGACGAATATTCGG
>NW_020215483.1:0-10730 GCF_003070985.1 Temnothorax curvispinosus | reverse complement strand
GTAGGTAGGTAGGTAGGTAGGTAGGTAGGTAGGTAGGTAGGTAGGTATAGGTAGGTAGGTAGAGACACCCTGAGAGCGTCGAAAGTGGTATCGATGTCGAGGGAACGAAGTATCGGTAGCTTATCGATTTGAAGCATCACTAAAACGGTAGCTAAGTCCCCGACGTGTAACGTGCAAATCGTGCAATCGAGGCCGATAAGCGAGCGGCGCGAAAAACGCGGTGAAAAGAATCGCTGGACGATGCGGCGTACGGTGATGGTCGAGGATCGTTTTGCACGGGTAAAATTTAATAATCTTTCTGTTTCGGCAGATTAAATAAATACGATATGTTGTTGAAAGAAATGTATGAAACTGTGATCCGTATTAACATCTTTTTACTTTCCCATATCGATGTGACAGATCGATATATGACAGATTTTTTTATTACCTTATTTTAGGCCTGTTCGTTTTAGCTGAACTTCTTTGCACGGTTCATCTTTTCTCTTTTTCTTTTCACGTTGGAGACGTGCAAGAAGTTGAGCTAAAACGAACAGGCCTTTTATTCCACTTAAAATTGACGATTTGACAAGATATCGCAAAAGTACTTATTGCGAGAAAGATTCTCAGACATTTTGAATGTCTTTGAAAAGATTTTCTATCGCGAATCTCTTCACGAAGTACACGGTATTAATGTTACCATGTGTCATAGCTACGTAGATCAAACATAAATGCCGGCTCAGTTACTTCGGCCCGGAATCGCAATCAGCACTTTTACCCACCTGATCATTACCGTGCGGCGAGGCACCGCGTAGTCGCGTAGCGTCGCGCCGGCTCGGCGTTGCATGTCAGCATGTGCAATCGTGATTTTCTAGCAATAAGCGAAGATTATCGACGCGAGCCGGCGAATCGCGCGGGGAGATCGCGGGACGCCGGTTATCGCTCGTAGATGTTAGTGAGCAAGCTTGATTGTTATTACACACTGCTATACGAATTGAATCGTGTGGATTCGTCCGCGCGCGCTATCGCGCGCCCGTACTCTGTCGTACTTAGATATCCATTATAGAGGCTCACGATGTTTATTTTTCTAATATTAGTGACGATCGTTCACTTAATTATAGGCGATTCGATTAGGCGACGAGGGGACCGCGAGGAAGGGGTAGGGGCGACAATTTTGTCGGCGATGGAACGCGGATGTTCGCGAGATGTTGATTCGTATACCTTCGTCATATATCAGCGACAAATATCGTACAATAAGTTGTATCGCGAGATTACTGTTGCACCGATAATGTTATTTTAAGGCCACCCATGTGATATTTTTGTAAGCTGCAAAAAGAAACGTTTTTGGTTCACGCTGAAAGTGATCGAAGAGTTATTTCGCCTTTCGGTGAGCGAGAGCCGCCATTTCTTCCCATCGACTGTCTCCCACCTCCGTCTTCCTTTCATTGTCATGATAACTACCCACGATAACTAGTGAAAGTTCTGTTAATTCAACTTTAATGAGTTTGCCCTGACTTGGGAGGTAATTTGATCAGCAGTTTCTATGCTTTTCATCTACACCAGCCCCTCTCTCTCTCTCTCTCTCTCTCTGTATCACCTTTTCTGTTTAATATACGGGATGAATACAGATATAAGAGAGTCCGTGATTAATTAGCTCAATTTTCGCGTGGTCCCGGGTCCCGGGTACTACAAATAGCGGCTCGGATTATCGTTAGTGTTGCAGTTAACCTGAAGCTCTCCAGAGATCCGCTGTATCTCCTAGCGAGACTAAATTATGTTAATATCGATTGATACATTTGATTGATGGCCTGTTTATACAGGTATTACACGGGGTGTCTCGTGAGAAGATGTTGACGCCTAGGCAGGTGATAGTTCCCGACCTACGGAGTTTGCCTCTGCCAATTAATCGAGACGTCAAACGTATACGAAAAATAAACATGAAAGGCTAATCTACAATTCGCATTGGTATGAAGCTAAAAATTCTGGTTAAAATTGAAGGATTGCTCGTGTCCTTTTTGCAGGATACGCTGAATAAACGCGCGGAAGGTAACCTTTTCAAACGCTCTGTGTATTAATATTTGTATTAAAGGACAAATATGTATTGATATATTGATTTAAAAGACTAAATAATATCGGTCGACTGTTTCCGCGCTGCGCCTCTATATTAACGCTGAAAATAAACAGCGCGCACCCGTTTAGTTCCTCGTGTATAAAGTATATTTTTCAAGCGTACGAGTTTCCCAAATTATTTTTATGCAAAATTTATTCAAGACAGGTAGATGGGGAAGGGAGGGGTTGTTATTTTCCGGCTCGCCACCGGAAACTGGCCTGCCAAATTAATGCGGTACGCTTTGCCAGCGACGAACGGAATACAAGGCCGAGGAAAATGTTGAGATAATATCTGCATCATAAAAAAGACTGGTATTTTGCATAATTCCGAAAATATCCCGACGCGCGCCATACGCGCGCACGTAGCACACGTACTACACTCAACGTGCGCACGAACGGTGCGGCGCGGCCTCAAGCGTGAAAATTGCAACGCGCAATCGGTGCCGGTGCCGGTGCCATGCCGGTGCCGAGGCGACGTTAAAAACGACGGTATAGGTACGGTGAAGGTTTATCTTTCGACGGCTATATATGTAAATTTCAAGGATAGATTCCACCGCGCGCGCGTCGATGAATTATGTATCGGCGATGCACACACGCTTCGTTAGTTTCGTATATAGCGCAATTTCAAAGAGCACCGGTCAATTTGTCGGTGCGGCATCAAAAATGCATGGTCCCCGTTGTTGTTGTTGTTGTTGCGCGATGAATACGAGATTGCATTCGCGGTTTACAACAAATGGCGCACTAATTATAAATTCACACATCCCTAGAGTCGGATAACCGGCTTGAGCCGCGAGCGCGAGCGTTCAACAACGAGGGATTACGACCTCGCGTAGTATATAATTCCGCTTTATTTATTGATCGTTTAATTATGTAGCCACTCGAGAGAAAGAGAGAGACAGAGAAAGAAAGAGAGAGAAAGAGAAACAGAGAGATTAAAGAGCTATCAATATTTGACGTTGCACGCATTGTCCGCCGTACTGTCATCGAACCCCAAATGAAATTACAATTGAAACTTTAAACTCGGCTACAAATCAAAGACACACACCGTACCTTCCCGATTTAATTACCAAATATCCCGTAATTATGACACTCGGCAATTATTCGATGAGTGGACAAACGAGGGGTGAATCGAGCGCGAGCCGAAGTCCGTTACAATCAACGGGGATGGAAAATACGTGGTTGCGGGAACGTGACGGGGCGGTGGCGCGCGGTAGCGACGGCATGCGTGCCAATATCGAGGATATTGCTATCTAATTAATCGACACAGTTAATTAACCACGCGTTCGACGGGCAAAAATGGTCCCGCCGACGCCGACGCCGCCGCGCCGCGCGAGAACGGGACGCGCGAACGCGCGAGCGCATTTCGATTTCGACAATACCGCCAATCACACCGCGGAAAATCAATTTTGACGTTTGATCGTTAACGTTTGGCTGTTCGATATATACATACGAATAAATGTACCCGCTATTGTGCTCGGCGTGACCGCGTGGCGTCGTAATGCCTATACGCGTATGGCACCCGTTTACAACACAATCGCACACACGTGCACGCGAGTAATAATTCGCATGTAATTTCCCGTTATATTACGACGTTTAATATTAACGCATTGTGTCGTTCGCGCGTTACTTGGCGAAGGAAATTGCGAGAGGGAAACGTGGCAATCTCTCTCTCTCTCTCTCTCTCTCTGGGTTACGCGAGCGCGCCCAAGACGAACCGGTTGCCGTAACTTTCGTCGTCGTGTAACTTTTGGAGAACGTAAAGTGTAAATTTTGACGTTACCCGTCGACAGCTGTATGTGTTTTCTGCATAGTTCCCTCCATCAACTTTTCCGTCGAGCACTCGACGGAAGTATACGCGAAATAAATCTCAACGGACGCGAACGTCGAAGTGAAGCTGAGGCGGATGCGGGAGAGTAAAGCAAAAGTAGAGTAAAAGGAGGTAGCGAGTAGCGAGAACTTTAGCGACTTAACGCTGAAAGCTTGTAGCCTCGAAAACAAGTAGCGGGAGTGTTTTATTATTTATACAGAGAGCTCCGTTTAATTACCGTGTCTTTGCTGTATAGTTAATTGAAACGGAATTTAAGATTAAGTAAATTCGGAGTACATTCCCCCGGGGGAATTTCGTATACTAGTCATCGTAAGAAATCGTCGTCTGTATATCCAAGGAAAGAATATCTATTATCTCAAAAGCTCACAAGTAAAATGTTAAGTCGACCTTAAATATACATACATGCATTTACTTCTCAAATCAATTATTTCTAAAGCTACTAAATCGCCCCGTCTCCGCTGTTGTCGAGTTGTGGCCTGATAACGATCCGGAACATCGCAATCGAGAAGTGGAAAGGTCAGAAATGGTATCTACGTTTCGCGTTGGCCTTCACAATCGCCTAATGCGATTCCGATCTAGAACGCATGGTTGATCATGAAGAGGAAGCTCCGAGCAAAGCGTGTATTCAGCCGTGCCATCAAATACGATCATTTGAAGGTTGTTAGTTTCAAAATTACATTAATTTTCGCAGGAAATATGCCGAAAAGGATCGACGCAACAATTAAAATATAGAACGGTTCGATAAATAAATAATAGTAAATAAGTGATAGCAGTTAAAGTATATTTTTTTTAACTATACTTTACGGCTCGATGTATGTATTTTTCCAAATAGCATTCTTCTTTCTTTTTTTCAGATATGCAAATGACGTTCTTATGTGGCAGGTCGCAGTTAATCGCCAGCTCTTTTGTATCGCGTGTACATTATTCCCGAAGGTCCTCCGTGTATCGTATCGCACTTACTAGTTATCGCCGAATCAGATTGTAGGTATAGACGGAAGGGCAAAGAGAGAAGGGAACGAGACGAGAGGGAGAGGGGCACACGCGGGCACAAATTACTCGGTCGCCGAGATCGGATAATTAATGTCGTGCGACTCTGTACTACAAATATATGAACTGCTCGTGGCGTGTAGCCTGCGGTGCCCCTCCTATGTATACACGAGCATGCCGATATGTGCATTGCTATTCCAATGCGATAATTAACAAGGCAAATCGATCGTCCTCGCTGTCGTTTTCTCACCTTGTTACGTGTCTCTCGTGTCTCGCGCGCCGAGCCGATACGAGTTCGTCAATAGACATGAATTCACATGCCGTTTACAGGGTGTCGCGTGAGAAGAGGTACTTATACATACGCCCGAGAATGCCTGGGAATGTGATAACAATCGCGCGTTAAAATCCAATCTGATATTTATCTCGACGTTTGCAGGCGTATTTTTGGATTAATTAAGGTGCGCAAACGAGACAGAGAGAGAGAGAGAGAGAGAGAGAGAGAGAGAGAGAGAGAGAGAAAGGCAGGGCATGCGATAGAAATGGCGTTTGCTGCAAATAAGAAGTAAATTTACAGTTCACTCACCACCATCGGCGATTACCGTTTAACTGGAATTTGTTTCTTACGCACGAATCGTTCAGCCTAAACTACAATGTGCTCCTTGGGTGTATTCGGGGAGCACGCTATTAGCACAATTATCGTCCAAAACTGTTCGAGGAGATGCTTTGTGGCGCTGTGATATACGATGATGACGTCACTGTAAAAGCAGCGTGACGTCATCACTCGCGCTATTTTCGCTATTATTTTCGAGGTGAGGCACGAAATACTATTGGCGCTTAAGCTGCGTTCGGGCAGCTTGCTATCGCTGTCGCGCTATTGGCTCTTCGAACGAAGTTCATAGCGTTTGCGTTTATAGCGTTAATAGCGTCTCCCCGAATGCACCCCTTATGTCTGTTATCTGCTCTTTGCGACTATCTCGTATTTCGCAATTCCGTCGCGTAACGTGATGTTTTTCTTGTCTCTTCTAAAGTTCGTCAATTTTTATCTTGGGCGACAGAGAACAAAAAACATCGCGTTATGCGACGGAATTACGAAATACGAGATAGTTGCAAAGAATCAACATGTATACGAGTAATCTTCATACGTCCGTGTTTTTGTCGTACAAACTCTGTCGAATAAATATTAAATATTAGCCCGTACGTATTACGCGCGACCGTAAGTCGCACAACGCTCCAAAATTTATCGAACGTCAAAAACTTATCTGGATTACCGAATCGAGTGACGTTACCAGTCGGTCGTGCCGCTTTTGCGGAAAGTCGCTAAATAAAATTCATGCGGTCGAAAGTTACTTTTGCGGACATTGTATATTCGTAGATGAGGCATGAGCGTCGTGTTATTGTCAGGCGTGCGCCATACGTTTTGCGACAGTGTAAAAATTAGAGCATCGTGACAGACGGTAACGATATGTCGAGAGCACGCACGCTAACGTCAATTCAAGGCTATCGCATGCGTGTGGGTATATACAATATTTTATGTTTTGACGATATCGCGCCGTACAACATAGAAAATCAGTCTGGCGTTTATTGGAGCGTGACAGGCGAGCCTCGCCATCTTGAATAGCATTAAAACGATTTGCAAATGCATCGCGTTATGACATTTTTCCATTAAAGCCCGCGGGCCGCGGGCTGCGAGCGCGGCGTGCGGGCGTAATTATTTCTGTCGAATCGAGATTAGGGAAACGGTCGTGGGGCACGCGAGCGTGGAAACGCTTAGATATGATTCTCGGAAGATTATTTTATTAAGTCTCCGGATTAGTGACTTACTGACTGACAACTGCAGAAATAGCTCGACCTTAACGCGGCGGAAAGAATAGCGTTATCGGAACCGCGATTTACAGCCATAAAAGTCGTATATCTCGGGAAGGTTGAGTATAATATAATACCCCCCTCGCGCGCGGATAATGCGACACACGTTAAAAACGTGTAAGTCCAGCGTTTATGACATATTTGTCGCTTTGTAGCTTTAATCCTTGACGAATACGAATCGATATCTATACATTCATTCACCCGGTCGCGCACGTACGTTTTCCGGCTTTCATTAAGAGAGTTCCCGTTGAAAGGACGAGGGGGTAACGTAATAGCGCCCATTATCGCCATGTCGATGTCGCCCAGGCCGAATGACCTCGCGGTGAAAACGAAACGACCGTATCTATCGGTAATTGCATTAAGAGTCAATGGTAATTTCACGTCTATCACGTCACGACGGACTACCGTGCCGGCGCGGTTCCGGGTCGATCTGTTGGGTGGTCCCTGGGACTGGGGAGCAGCGTCTATCGCGATAGGAAAAAAAAAAAGAAACGGACAGGCGCCATGGATAGGTGATGCGATGGGATACGAGGGAAGAGAAAAGACCGCGTCTCGCGGGAGCGATCAAATTATCGGGGAAACGTACTTCAAAGGACCGACCCTTCGCCCTCGCCCTCTTCTCCCGCCCCCTTTCTCGGCCTCCTCCGTAGCGGAAAGGAGAGCGCGGTTAAATTGTCGCGCCGGTAAAGATCGCGAGAGCGGAGCGAAGTGAAGTGAAGTGGATAGCGGCCTCGGCGCGCAGTGGTGCCTAAACGAATGAAAGCGGAATTTCCGAGGCAAAATGTTTCTTTTTCTCTTCTCTCACGATTACCCGCGCAATCTCACGATTCTCGCGAATCGATTAACGAAAAGTCTCGGCAAAAACATTTGCGAGGAGCGTTCGCGGATGTAAACGTTCTTGCGACAGCCAACGTCACGTAAATAAGCGGCTAATGTTTCGTGAAACTGTTCTCTAATTATTTAATTAGGTTGAAAATTATTCCTGGAAACGAGAAATGTAACACGGGCGCAACATTTGCCAAGTTCGCACAGTTAAAGGGCTGCTACATTTTTTTCCATTTATCATAATTTTCCATATTGTCGCAATGAAAATGTCACGAGTCTTCGTTAAGGCACATCGAAATAAAATGGTTTTTACAGATAGCTGAACTAACATTTTCTTTGATATTTCTGACAATTTGACGTTCCATCCGGATGTGACAGTCATAACAATTTGTACGCAAAAGAACGGAGTATTTTATAAGCGACATGAACTAGTTCGAGCTGGGAAATGGTCGAGAATAATTTGCAGTCCAAGATGATATGATCTCTTGAATATCGTCGGTCTCCGCATGACGAGCGAAAGGAAACAATAAAAATATATATATCGTATATTGATGTGCAAACGTAGAGATGTAGACAGAGATAGAAATAAAGGGAAAGAGAGAGAGAGAGAGATTAACATGCAGGGATTGTCGCTTAATAAATAGTTTCTTTTGTCAATGTAGTACTGTTTGCTCAATATAATGAAGTAATTATAACATTGCGAGGTTTCGCCCGCAATATCCCTCTTAGGCACCACTGCGCGGCGTGGCGCGGTGGGCAAAGCGAAGTCGGAACTCGGAACGTGAGGTCGCGCGGCGGACCCGATCGAGCCTCTTTCTACTCACTGGCGGCAGGGATGTCTGCGGCGCGCGGAGGGTATCAGGGGGAAAAGAGGAAGGGAGGACTGCTGCGACAGGATCGGGGAGCGGCGAGGCAACGGGGCAGAAGAGGGGTAAACGGAGCGCCCCTTTGCGAGGCAGAGGGATGGTCTGGAATAAAGGAGGGGTAGGACGAGGGTGTAGTCGCGGGAAGGTTGGCAGAGTGGAAGGATAGTCGAGTCGAATAGCAGGTGTAGTAGGGGTAGACAAAGGGGGAGTAGGGGTAGCCGCAGGGAGTGAAAGAGGTTGCCGCGAGTTCGGTGAGCCCGCAGTTCTCAGGGTGGCTCGTCAGTTCGGCGGACGACCGTGCGAAAGCGCCGTCGTGGCGGCGTGATCGATCCCTATCGCTCTCTGTCCGCTAGTCCGCTTCGCGGCGGCATTCGCGCGCCCGCACCCCCGACAAGCGGTACGTGCCGCGGTGGTAAACTCCTCGAGGGAGAGAGCGAACCCCGTCGTGCGCGCCAAGGGCGTCACAAATCGCTGTCGTCGTGGCGATGACGTCGCGCCGTCGACGTCTGCTGGCCGTAGCGACGTCGCCAGCCGCCGAGCAGTAAGGCCGCACTAATACAGGCGCGACGACGCCAGCCGAGCTGCCTGAAACGGCCTTCCGACGGGCCGCGGCGCGTGGACGCGACGACGACGGCGGCGGGGAAACCCCCTATCGACCCTATCCGCGGTGGCTGGCTAACCTTGCGGCCCGTCTCTAGACGTCCTATCTATACGGCCAAGGTGCGTCTCGTTTCCTCTCGACCCGAGATTTTTTCTAACATTCGTGGATCCGAAAACCGTCGTATGCGTCGTGCGTGCGACCGAATAATCCATTGCACTCGCACCCCCCTTTCGCCCGCGGACCTTGATCCACGTTGACGCGTCTAACCCGGTCAATCACCCGCTTTGGCACGCGCAAACCCGTTGAGCTTGCCTGTCAGCCAGCCAGCAGCCAGCGGTCGGCGACGGCGGTCGGTGTCGCGGTCGAAGCCGCGCGCGTCGAGTGCCGGTCGAGCTTGATCGAGCCTCAACCAGCCTAAACCGCGTGCGTCCACGGGACAAGTGACGCCAAGTGCCGGAGCTGCGGCTCTGCTCGCTCCGCATTCTCTTCTCTCGCGTGCGTGCGTGCGTGTGTGCGTGCCTGTGTATAGAGAACGCGGACCCGCATCTTGACAGCGAGTACATAAATCAATTTCACCAACAACCGCGCGTCGCTCTTCCGTCAAGTCGCGATCAAACGTTTGGCAGTTACTCCGATTGAGACCCGTGGGGTGGTAGAAAATTACATTTTGCGCTGGTCCCGCGAGAATCCCGTAGAGACGCGCGTGAGATGATTGGCCAATGCGGCCGGCGCGGGCCGTAATTAATTTCTCCGCTGTACGGGAAAATTACGTCGTCCGCTCACCGATATTAGGCAGCCAAAGGTCGGTTCGAGAGACGGAGGGACAGAGAAAGAGAAAGAAAGAAAGAGCGATCGGGCCGAGAGTAAGATTACATCGCGGGGGAAGGAGGAAAGGGATAGAAGTAGCACGCCCGGTGTGCGACGGGCGATTTTCTCTCTCTGCACGCGCAAACGAGGGGAATACGCTCTCGCGTTCGACGACACTATCGTAATCAGTTAATTTCCGGGCGTTAAGCGGTTTCGTCGGCCGGCGAACTGGCGATATTCGGGACGGCGTGCGCGAGATACACCGTGTATGACAATTCGGCGGCGGCAGGTGCGCGGGATAATCGTCGGCGGTGCTATCGCGATCAATTCCTATCTTTCCCGGGGACTGTGGAGAGCTCTTTGCGCCTCTTCGTCGTTCACGGACAATTACAGGATTGGGCTGGGACACGCGAAAGGGCAGAACGCAAGAAGAGGAATCGAGAGCGATTACGGATCGATACGGTACGTCTCAGTTTGAGGTATACCTCTCGACTCCGTCACTGTCGCGTGTTAAACGAGATTGAACTTTTTTTTCGTTATATCAATCTGATAAGATTAAAAAAATTCCAGAGAGAGAGAGAAAGTCAGTATTAGATCTTCCGGTACTACACCATTACCGCACCTTGAAAGTTAAAAATTCGATCTTGATAGTTTCGAAAAGAGTAAGGAAACCAAAGTTGGAATTAGATTCCTAGACTTATTATTGCTATACTTGCAATGATACGAACGGAAACGGGGTCGACAGTATTTGCGCACGGAATTAGTCAAATTGGAAATTCGACGCTGTTGTATTTGAAAATATTAAAACTCGATTTTAATGCATGTCCAAAGGGTAAAGGGATTAAAACCGTAATCAGTTTTGTGGTCA
>NW_020215482.1:0-1524 GCF_003070985.1 Temnothorax curvispinosus | reverse complement strand
TGCTGCACATATGCGCATATAACGTATGTCAGCTAATGCATTCGATCGGTCATGTTTCTCATAAAGCGCGTTTATTTCATAATTTCATGGAAGATTAAATTAAAAGCTGTGTTTTTCTAACACGAGATTTCTCTCTATTCGAAAATAAATTTGTGGCTATTAGATCTAATTTTTTGGCTTGTTATTCAAGATAAGAT
Organism: Temnothorax curvispinosus; assembly: GCF_003070985.1. Classification (NCBI taxonomy): domain Eukaryota; kingdom Metazoa; phylum Arthropoda; class Insecta; order Hymenoptera; family Formicidae; genus Temnothorax; species Temnothorax curvispinosus. The sequence continues at coordinate 1,327 of NW_020215482.1, read as the reverse complement.
AATCATCTTCGCCTCTGTATTGCGATTTGCGCTTTTATTTATTGTATATTGTGTACAATATACAATAAATAAAATGGCCTCAATTCCAATTATATTTCATTTGTTATAGAAACTAAAAATGAGTCACGATACTAAAATATTTCTTTCTTTTTGACTACACAATACTAAATATTATTTTAATAGGTATACTTACAGATGAAACCACGCGGGCTTTGCTCAGTGTATTTAACACAAAATGTGCCAGGCATGTGTGACTCCTCGCTGTTACATTCGATAGGCACATTCCTCTCTTTGTCGAATTTCGTGTAGGCCCCACAAAGGTCCTCCTTGTCCGGATCAGTGTCAGAGCTGCATTGGTAACAGCGTATTGCTTTAGTACCTGCGCATTCCAAAACAACGTAACCGTAACAGCGTTAACCGTATGTTCGAGTCAACCTGAGGTATCTAATTAAAGTAATTAATTAAAGCAGAACCGTTGATTAATCTGAAGAATTACCAGTCCGCGGTAAACTAATCATATGTGGAGTATTATGATTGGAGTAATTGATGGAAGAACCTCAATTCCTAACCTAGAAATTATTAATACAGAGAAAATATTTCTATATTACGTTTTTAATCTCTTTTCTACAGTTTTGCAGAGAAACGCTGAATTTTCTTTGTTGTCATTCCGTTTCTACTTTTAACTATATCTGTGATAAATTATATTCCTCAGGAAATGTAAATATTTTTATACTCATGTCCCCCATTGTGCGTATATTATTTATCACATTATTATATTCTCTAAAAAGATATTCGAATGACATCCAAATATTCTCGAATAAGTCTACAGATGATTAAAATAATTAAAGGATCATATGGAGTCGTTGAAAAATTTTCACGCCCATCAGTAAACAACCAAGAATGGGTCATAGGTTTGTTTCCAAAATGGCGATCGCAGGTGGCATTTGCCGAATTGCTTTAAGCACGTTTCTCCTTCGATTTATCCTCGGGATCTTCGTTTGGGAAGTCTCACCTGTCGTGGCAAAGAACAACAGCACGCACAACACAATCGTGATATCCTTGCGCATCATCGTTACGTCGCTCTCTCGGTTTTTCTTTTCGGAGCAATTGACGCGAGCAATTGACGCGCGTGTTCCACCGCACTGCACGTACGCACCTGACGTCATTCATTGGGCGTAACTGCTATGAGATAAGTCGACGATCTCCCTCTCTCGACCTACGATCCCCTCCCTTAGGCTTCCTGCCAACAACGGATCGTGATGCGCAAAGACCCCGAGTCTATATAATGATTCGCAGTGCCCTTTCGGAGTAATCTTCAAAGTTTCAG
>NW_020215481.1:0-5730 GCF_003070985.1 Temnothorax curvispinosus | reverse complement strand
CGTGTGGAGCCACCTATCGAGATAGGCCCTCTTTGATTTCTTACAGTTCGGCCAGCCTGAAGCGACATTCGACCCGAATGTAATCCGGTTTTTATTGCATAACATACATATCAAATATCGTTGTATTTCGACTGGCATTGTCGCGTATTTATCGCATAACTTGAACATAAAAACTAAATGATTAGAATTATTAATCTTTGGTATCACAAAAATTCGAACTTAAAAGTAAATAAATAATCGCATTTATAATTTCGATCATGAAAACATAAAACACAGGAGCTATTATACGTTTAATACATTTCGCAGCGAAACTTATACTAATTCAACACAAATAAACTTATACGCTGGATACATTTTTAACTTCTTTCGAATCGTCGGGATTAATTACCCTGATCCATGGTTTCAAGCGATCTGGATAATATCGAGTTGTACGGGCGGGAAGTAACATCAAAACCTGGAATACTTTCTATACATAGCGGTTTTTGTTCAAAACTCTTGCAATTTTATACGGGCCCTTATAAGAAGGCTTTAACTTTTTATCCTCTCCGGGTTTTACAACTGTATCTCGAATCATCACCAGGTCACCTGTATTATATTCAGTGGGCTTTTTATGCAGCTTATCGTAATATGACTTATTGTAACTCTTAATACATTTGGTAAAGTCGACCGCCGCCTCGCGAACTGACTCACGGTAGGCTTCGAAATTAAATTCGATTTTCGCTAAACGATTGAGATGCTCTACTAATTTAGCGTCTACGTGACTACGTTGGTCGTAACCAAGGAGTACTTTTGAGGGAAAACTCTTAAGCGAGGAATGGTACGTGTTATTTATTACGTACTGGACTGTACTCAAATATTCCTTCCATTTGCGCGGTTCTTCGAGCTTTCTTAAGGAAGATTTCAAAAACTTGTTTACCCTCTCAACTAAACCGTTCGCCCAAGGGGCAGCTACCGCTACTTTACGATGCTTGATGTTATTACAATTCAGGAATTCGGAAAATTCGTGCGAGGTAAATGCAGTTCCTCTATCGGACACTATTTCGCTTGGATTACCGAATATACGAAATAGACCTTCAAATTGCCTAATCGTTTCTTTTGAATTGGTGGTTTTCACCGGGAACAACCATGTGAATCGCGTGTACGCGTCCACGATTAAAAGGACATGGTTAAAGCCGCCAATCGATTCTTTTAAGGAACCGTAATGATCGGTATGTAGTACTTGGAAAGGAGCTGAAGGGGGATCCGATGTCTGCAGTTCGCTTTCGCGAGAATTCACCGATGTGTTTGACATCAAGCATACTAGGCAGTCTTCTATATAATCGCGCACCCTTTTCCGCACGGAAACCAATAATTCGCCCCAATACCTTGCACTGTTTTTTCTACTCCACAGTGCGCCATGTTATCGTGGTACACTCGAATTACGTTACTGATCATGGATTCCGGGACTACGAATCGTGGTTTATCTGTACCCTTTCGGTAGACTAGACCTTCAATAAGCTTGAACTTATCGTTCTCCTTAAATTCTATTTCTTCGGCGATACCCTTAAGTTTAACGTCTGTTAACTGCTTGTATTCAAGCTCTCTCTCTGCAGGCATGGCATCGACGTACGCCACGATACGGTTGAGGGCATCTACATGCGCCATTTTTCCACCCGCGCGATGGATAATTTTAAAGTCATAATTCTGGACGCGCAAAGTCCAGCGAGCGATCCTTGGGTTTAAATAAGCTTTATTCACAGCATAAACTAATGCTTGACAATCCGTTACAATCGTGAATCTTAACCCGTAAAGATAAATATGAAATCTCTCGACCAACTTTACAATAGCCAAACATCTCCAACTCAAAACTGTGGTAATTGGCCTCAGCCTTGTTCGTCGCTTGGCTGAAATAAGCCACCGGAGCGAAAACACCATCATTCTGCTTTTGCAGCAAAATAGCAGCTATAGCTAATTGACTTGCATCGGTATGCAGTTGTGTCTCAGTATTAGGCTCATAAAGTCTTAAAACCGGGTACGAAACTAAATCTTTTTTCAAAGATTCGAAAACTTGTCGGCAATCTTCGCCAAAAACGAATTTACTCGATTTGCGTAGCAAGTTAGTTTTTGCTTTGCTCGCGTAGTTCTGAATGAACCTTCTGAAATAGTTCGTTAAACCCAAAAATCGTTGTACATCTAACACTTTTCTCGGAATAGGAAATTTCTGAATCACGTCCGTATGCCTTTCACTAATTGTTATACCGTTAGCCGACACAATGTATCCTAAAAATTCGACTTTTAATCTCAAAAACTGACACTTATCAATTTTGATCTCGAACTGGTACCGTTTAAGCTCTAAAAGTACTCTTTTAATAATCTTCAAATTTTCTTCAACGGTATCAGTAGCTATAAGAATGTCATCCATATATAATATAATTTGGCGTAATCGTATTAATGTTGCCAAATCAGGGAGATTTTGTAAACGTTCGTAAAACTCGGCTCCTGATTCGCTGTATCCGAAAGGCAAACGTACGTACTCTACTATTGTCCGTCGTACGTAGCAAACGAAAAATACTTCGTATTTTCCGGATGAATTTCCACCTGGTGGTATCCATCCTTTAGATCTATTAATGTATACACGGTTCTTTTTTCAATATCCACTAAACAATTTTCGATTACAGGAAAAGGATACTTCCGTTTATATACTCTACAATTCAACGGTCGGAAGTACACGCACAACCGCCATTTACCATTTTTTTTCGAACTAACACGGTTCTCGCGCAATAAGGGGATGAACTCGGTTTAACCTTTGTTGTACACACCTCTTCAAATTTACGTATTGTACACAGGGGGTCTATTAGACCCCAGTCACTTTTAAACGTTTATTACAGACGTACAATTCGTAATAACGTTTGACTCAAACAAAATTGCTGGCTATTGTTCAAAGCTTCCAAAATAAGGTCTAATAGGTTTCATTAATATCTTGCAACATAAAAGAATTATAAATGATATGTTAACAAAAGAAACCGAAAAATGGACTTTTCACTTAAAAATGCATAAAAAATTCAATTTTTAATATTTTTTAATAATTTTTGCGGGATTACTTTCTTGAAATACTACACTTTCAAGGAAAAATATTAGTTTATAGCGGAGTTGAAAAAAGTATATTTATATTGCTATGAAATCACGCGTTTTTCAACTTCTCACCACTGCCAAGAACAGACTAAAGCCGGGCGGGCAAAACTATGTATAGGATCTTGAAGTGTTATCCCAAAACTACAGGTAAATGGCAGCACAGGTCCCGATCCGCATTGTACGTATTAGAAAAACGCATTTGAAAATACGCTGGGGTCTAAAAGACCCAGTGTGTACAACAAAGGTTAATTATACCTCTCTGCAGAAGGTCGTCGGTTATTTCCCTCGTTATTTCTCTCTCCTTCCACGAAATGCGTCTAAGCGAGTACGCATATGTTAATTTATCTTTAAGTGTGACTCTAACTAAGTATTTTTCTCCAGGAGGGGGTACCTCCGCCGACTCTACCTCTTCGATTACCGCTACCAATCGTTGTTTCACTCCGTTATCAAAATCCGTCTAGATGGAAGACAATTTTTCTTCCAGAGTTTCAGAAATCACGTCTGCAAATGCTATCTCATTAAATAATTGTAATCTACTCTCTGGATTGTCGGATGATGGATTATACACTATTTTTATTTTGTGATTATTTATGAAATCCATGCCGATTATTAAATCCATTGATAGAGAGTCATTTACTAGAACGTTTAACTCGATCGAAGCCGAGAATTCGGGTAACGGAGATAAAATAATTTTGGACGAGACAGTACTACGAACTTGAATCGGTGAATTATTCAACGCCTTGTATGATTGAGGACAATTTTTCGCACTGTCGGACGTTTCGAAGTAATTTTCGTACACGGACGGACGAACAAAGGATATGGGGCTACCCGTATCTACAAGAGCTACTAAATCGCAATTTACATTGTTTAACGATATAACCTGAATTCGGAAGTTGTCGAGCTCAAGCCTCCGGTCCTGTTCTGCCACGCAGGCCACCGTCGTCGTCTCGGAGGGCTGGACTGTAGTGGACGAAACTGTTGTATCGTCGATGTCGACCGCCGAAACTGTTGAAGAGGCGGCCGGTGTAGCCGTCTGCGCCTGCTCTTTGCGTTTCAATTTGAAGCACTCCTCTCGAATGTGGCCCTTTGTTTTACAATAGGCGCTAAACTTATCACTGGGCACTGGCACTGAGTTGGAGGGCACTGACGCCTTAGGTTGATTGTCTTTTTTCACCGCGAAGTCCTTCCCTTTCTGCGACTTACCCGTCACATTTTTCTTCGGCATGCACGAAGCACGAAGACGTGATGCGATGCATTTGGTCCAGGAATTGATCGATATCCGTCGAATCTAACGCTGTCGCCGTTCCTCTCATCGCCATGTTCGCAATGCCATCTATTAATAACTGAATCTTGTCGGTATCCGGCATCGTCACACTCTGCATCAGATCGATTTTATCCATCGCATAATCCATAAAGGATTCTTTCGGAAAATTCCATTGTCGTTCTTCAATTTTTCTCATTTGCACGTACATAAGCGTTCTTCTCTTGAACCTGCGAGTAATGGCTTTTTTGAAAATCGTATAGAATTAATTGATGGTCCCCGTGCTGTGCTCAAACCACCGTTGCGCGTTGCCGCCTAATTTGCTTGTGGCAGCCAAGAGCGCAATCTCATGCGTGACACCGTGAATCCGCGCCACATTCTCCACTTTGTTGAGCCATATAGTAACATCCTCGTCCTGAGTGCCGCTAAATTTCGATAACTGAGACGCTAACAGTGTAACTGCCTGCGCTGGTGATACTGACGACACCGTGCGATTCGTGTGGGCCGATGTTAACGATGGTTCTCGAGCGGGGCTTCTCGGTGTCATATTTATTGCGGACATCATTTGTTCCATCATTTCTCGGTTCTGCCTCGACTGTTCTTCCCGATCTAGTCTCAACTGTTCAAACATCAAACAGCAAAACTGCGAAAAATCGGAAGGTCTCGCCGGAACGTTCCTTCCTGCAGCAGGAGCGGATCCTTTTTTATTCTGTCGATTCACGAAATCGCGAAGCGGGCCATTCTCTTCTAGGTGTGATATTATCGCCTGAAGGCAGAGCTGCCGATCCTCTAATGGCATTAAGCCGTATGTCCGGGCTTCTTCCTGGAGCTCTTTCAACGAGAGTCCCTCCAAACGGGAACGGATATTCGCCATTGTTGAACTTTTTACGCAACCGTATCACTTCCGAATCACGTGCGTGAGCGTGAATACGTATGCGTGAATACGTATGCGTTTGACCGTCGAAACTTGTGTCTATACGGATGTCTTTTATCTTTACCCCGCACTTGTCACTGCCACACGGGAACGGAAACGAAAGTATTGCTTACGCAGACCTCTCGGTAGTAATGTCAGGGTCCTTCGAGGGCAGAAGAAAATGGGATACTGCGGCGAACGCCAAGCCTCGCGCACGTCGTTGATACCGCGACACGAGTATGAAATGACTACACTCACGATCTAATATCCCACTTCTAAACTGTAATGTAATGGTTATTATTTGGCCGTTATTATTCCCGGCTTCAATATATACGTGACAATCCCTTTAGCGTAGCACGATTATTGATTATATCAGACCTCGCGTTATTACGATGTGACAAGGATACTGGTGTAGGAAAAGAAAGACAAGGGTTTCGGCGTTTAA
>NW_020215480.1:20855-25598 GCF_003070985.1 Temnothorax curvispinosus | reverse complement strand
GAATTGAGCGTGGAAGCGGCACAAAATCGGAAGTATGCTCAATGGAAAGCAGTTTATCTAAACAATTGTTTCACAAATGGAGAAACTTCGGTGCCACGGCCAATGAAAGAAGCAGATGATGATAGTACTTCTATTAATGCGTCGAATGACAACGATGGTAAATATTAGGTGTTTATCCTCACAAATTTGACAAATTCTAATGAACATTTTATGACCATCAGATGAGCCTGAATCAAGTGTAAATCCTGGAAGTCCTAAGGATAATTCTTTGCTAGATCTGCCAACTACAAGAACGCAGTGGTTTGAATCAGAAGATGATAGGTATGGTGCCAAGTTGACGGTTGAATAAATTAGCAAAGTTCAAAAAATGATCAAATGGGCAAGCAGTGCATTGGATTATGTAACTACTTCTGTAATGAATCTTCGGAAAGCTCTGCATTTTTTAACTACTGGTCAGGAATCCGCATAGATAAAATGGATAGAAAATACGTTCAGTAATGTCTTATTACTTATAATTAATTATGTTGAATTTGATGCCTGTATCGCGCGTAATGCCCAGTAAAATATATTTTACTAATATTTTACAACTCTTGAGTACGAATAATAGAAGATGAATAAGAGGCATGGTTACAATTAGGTAGTCAAATCAACCTCTGCATATGGTGCACTTAAATAAAAATAGAAATTGTTGCAGTGTTTTCCAGATTGTAACTATTGTCCAAGATGATAGATGTATAGTTAGAGTTTCATTATATTTATTAAAACTACTTTAAGAGTATTAATATTCATTTTAATAAAATAATTATTATTAATGAGACATTTTTGCGAAATCATTGAAAAATCTTGAATTAGATTGTTTTAAGATAAATGGTTTATGTGTAATTTAGCATATAATTGCTTGTACAAGCTTTAGGATTTAATATAATAATGACATTGATAAACAAACTTGCAACAAAACTAGATGTGTTTTATTTCATATGATTGTCTTAACTGTTATATAAATAGAAAGAGATAATTTCTTTGATCCAGAGAATATTATCGTTTTCTTTCTTCCTACATATTACAAAGTTTTTGTATTGTTTGAAGACTGGTGGATAATGGATTTTCTCGTGATTGAGCGCATACATGATTCTCTCTATTTAGATACTAACTTTTTGAATTCTTAAACTAAGACTTTACTTTGGAGTATGGCGAACTCTTTGGTAATGAAGTTCTTAACAAGGTAAGATTTAAGATTATGCAATATAATTATAATTAAATTATTGTTTGGGAATATTATACATAACATTAACATAATTATTTTTTAAGGCAATTATGAAGGAGAGGAGCTTTCTTATTGATTGGGCTGAAACTTCACAATTTTGTATATTTTGGTGCATACAACATAAATCTGTAAGAGAGAGAGAAGGGGGAAGAAGGAGAGAGAGAGAGAGAGAGAGAGAGAGAGAGAGAGAGTTAAAACTGTCGCTCTTAATTTTAGGAAAAACGTTATTAAGTACTAAAATTGATCGTTGCGTGGTTAGGATGTCTGTTATATCAATATGTAGACGCATATGATCATAACGCATAGTAACATAAAATTACATGAAATTACAGTACTAGTGCAGTATAACAGCAACCTCTCAAAATAGTCTGATGCCTTTAATTGTGTGCTATTATTTGACTTTGTATTTATATAGACTTTTTAATGTGCCAATTATTTTCTGCTTCAAAAAAAGCATTAACTCTATTTCTATTATCTTGCTTAACCATACAGTTCAAAAAAGATAATAGAAATAATTTATGCTTTTTTTAAAGCAGAAAATAATTAGTTTATTAAAAAGTCTATATAAATACAAAGTATAATAAATACAAAGTCAAATAATAGCACATAATTAAAGTAAGGCGCCAGATTATAGGATAGGTTGCCATTATATTGTATTATTATTGTAATTTCATGTACTTTACGTCACTACACATTATCATGTGCGTCTATATCATATTGGTATGACAGACATTCTATAACCACGCAATTATCAATTTTAGTAACTAATAACTTTTTTTCTAATTGAGAGCGACAATTTTAACTTATAGATTCATATGTTTTACGCACCAAAATACATAAAATTAAAATTTTTGCCAAATCAGTGAGGAAGCCCCTCTCCTTCATAATTACCTTTTTTAAACCACATTTAACTGCAATAATTAAATTATTTATATTCAACCAATTAATAATTTTTTAAATGTAAGTAATTTATCTGAGACTATATATTTATTATTAAAAAAATTAATAATTATTTTCCACTAATTATTAATTTTCAAATAAATAGTAATTTATTTTTGATAAACTATCTATTAATTATTTTAATAATAAAGAATTTATTTCTACTAATTACCAGTTAAAAAAAAAATTAATTCATTTTTACCTAAATACTAACTTTCACAAACTAGATATTTTTCTCTGACAAATTACCAATTCTTTAAGTAATCTACACTTCTCACAAAAATTAAAGGAACACTAAATTTATCTTTAAAAATAGGCAAAATTTAAGCAGCTGTAACTTTGTTAAAAATAAACAAAATTTAAATTTAAAAAAAGGATTTTAAAGCTTGAAATTTCTACTTTCGAAAGGTCACTATTATTTTTTAGTTTCTGTGAGTTTGGTAATTTTTACATGTAGAAAATTACGAGTTGGACAAAATAGAAAATTTTTCTCTCATTTTGTGGGCCTGTCACGTGCACAAAAAAAATCTGCGAAAATTTTCAACTTTCTAACGTGAAAGCTTGAAGTTTTCGCCACACAACACCCGTTTCTGCCGCGAATCCGTCCTTCAGCCTCCTTCCTTCCCGTCTCAGCTCTTCTCTATTTAGCCCACTCCCTCTTTTTCCCATCCTCCTTCTTCTAACTCCTTTGACTTCCCTTTTCCTCTTATTCTTTCCTCCTCTAGTTTTATCATCCATTCATCTCCTCCCTCTTCTTTATCCAATACCCATCCCACCGCTTCCTGCCAACTTCCATTTCCTGATTTCCATCTCCTACATTTTTCCCATACATGCTCTCACGATTCCTCCCTATGTTCATATAACCTACATATCTTTTTCTCTTCTCAGTAACTGCTTTCTCTCATTTCATTCCCTAATCTAAATCTCGCCACCCTTCTCCATCTGCTCTCACCCCATCCCTTTTTCAGATATCCCGGGATACTCTCTCCTTTTATAAACTTGTACCATTTATTATAATCTGATTTCTCGATCTTCTCCCATCTCTCTTTCTTTTGCGTCTCCTTATCTCCTCCAAACAGCTTAATAAACCATTTATTTCCAGCATCTCCTCTCAGTCTTTCCAACTCTTTTAACTTCACTCCTCTGTCTTTGAAGAACTTTCCTCTCTCTCTCTTTCCCAGCTTGAGCTTGCTTTCCCTTCCTTCTCCCTTCCCTTCAGCTCTTCCCAACATAGCCTCGCCAGTTCACTTCCTCTACCCTCCTCTAACTTTTTCTCAAATCTCCATGTCCTCATCCCTGCTCTCCCTCTTAATTTTCCCCTTTGCAGCTCCTCCCTAACAAGATACCACGGTGTTCTCCCGTCCACCCCCAAGACCCATCTGATATACCTTTCTTCTATCCTTTCCATTCCTTCCCTTTTTCTCCATCCCCATATTTCCGCTCTATATCCCAACTAGTCTTTCTAGCATGCTCATTTGGTCCTCGTCCTCCGCAATTAGCACTACATTATCTGCATAAGCCGAAGTATACACCCTCTTCCCTCCTAGCATTATCCCTCCCCACTTAACTATACCCATTTCCTCTTCCAAATCCGCTAGTAACACGTTGAACAGTAACGGGCTCAACGGGCACCCCTGCCTTACCCCCCTCCCCGTCCAGAACACTTCTCCCATTTCGTTTTCCCCCCTTACCCTACTTTTCGTCTCCCTTAGAATCTTCTCCGTCCTTCTCACCAATCCTTCCCTTATTCCTCTTTCTCTCATAGCTTTTATTAGTACTCTTCTATCCACCGAGTCAAACGCCGCTTTCAGGTCCATGAAACATGCTATCAATTTTCTCCCTTTTTTCTCTAGCCTTCTGTTCACCAAGTAGTTCAGCACATAGATGTTGTCTATTGTTCCCATCCTCTTTCTAAAACCTGTCTGATTCTGTGGTACTATCCTCTTTCTCTCTAACTCCTCTCTTAACCTCTCCGCCAGAATGGCCGTGTGCATCTTATATAAAGACGGCATTATTGTCACCCCTCTGTACTCCTCCTCCCTTTTTCCTTCCCCTTTTTTTACAAATAAGTGTCCGATTTCGCTCGATAAAACAATAGCTAAATAATAGAAACGGCCAAATTACGAGCTATTAATAGGTGTATATTTATTAAAATCAATTTAACAACGAATGTGTTCGCAATATAAAAAAACAACGTTGACGTTTCGAGCCTTACTTGGCCTTCTTCAGAACAAACCGCATAATTCTAATTTAATCGCTTCATAAACTTTAACGCATCAAATCACACTAAAAAGGACTGAAAATTTGCAACCGTCGCAACATGTAAAAAGTCAAACACCTCAGGTATTCGTCAAATATATATTGTCGGTCGTCTCCTCTGCCGCAGGAACAAGGTGAACATCCGTGATATCCCTGCATTCGCGAATCTTTATGTCACCCGACCGTCTTAATGGCAACTGAACACAGTATAAAATTATGATAAGAGACGCGAATAATTAAGTAAAAATTTGTTAAGCGGGACACTCACATAAGAAGTCAGT
>NW_020215480.1:0-10855 GCF_003070985.1 Temnothorax curvispinosus | reverse complement strand
GATCGGCACCGTGTGCAATCGACACCGTGTCCGATCGGGAAATATTGCTGTGTCCGATTTGTAATGTGCGCAATCGGGACTCACTCATTATAAATATAATAGACTCGATTCAATTTCACCTGCAAGTTAGGGTACTTAAGTTAAGTGGAACAAGTGTATCCAAGAATTATTTTTATTATTAAAAAGCCTTTGCTAACAAATCTCGCGAGTGTTGTTCTCTTCAACATCCCGGCGGATCAACAGAACCCGATGCCGGCCCTGAGATCAAGAAACACGGTAGTGTCTCGCGCCAAGTACGTGCGGAGCGAGACCGACCGTGACTCTTTTACGCGATGCGACGAGTTGCGAGTACTCGAGATGTTGAGATCTCAATAACGAGTGAACGGATCAAGTTCTAAATAGGCTTGAGGTCGATATATAAAGAAAAGTGTTTTTATTTTTTCCTTACGTGTCTTACGTGCCCTACGAGTGGAGATATTGCGACGCAAAGTTCAAATGTGAAAATTTTATATTAAGATACGTACGTCGTCGTCGTCGTCGTCGTTATTAAGTTAGTTAAGGTTTCATGACGCTGGAGTCGCGTCCTTTTCACTTTTTCGACACTGGCGGTGCTAGTATCGCCAGTTTCAATATGTACATACCCAGCGAGAAATGACCCATCGAATCGACGTCTATCGACGTCTATAGACGTCTAATTAGACGTCGATTCAATGGGTCATTTCTCGCTGGGTATGTACACGTGTGTGTACTGCGCGCAGTGCAGACAGTGCGTTCAGTGGGCTGTCACAGTCAGTTAACTTAGATCAAGAGACACGGTAGTGTCTCGCGCCAAGTACGCGCGGAGCAAGATCGACCGTGACTCTTTACGCGACGCGACGATTAATATTTTTTCTTCGTTCAAGGTAATTGTTTTACATGTAATTATCTTATATATTTATTATTATCAAGAGACACAGTAGTGTCTCGCACGAAATTTTATATAATATACATATAACAGATAAATATTCTTAAACGACAGATGAGAAAAGAACAAAGGGGATAATGATTTTGTGAATGACTGTATGAAATGAAATATACTTGTTCAATAAAAGGCTCAACGATTTTCAAAAGAAGCCTCAGGAATAATACACATAAAAATATTTGCCGGCGGTAGAATCGTGCTTAGCTACACGAAAATTGTGACAAGATACTACATATAGTCACTAAGTAATCTACGTAAAGCAAACGTAAGTTTCTAAGTGTTTTGAAGCATCTGCTGAAGAATCATTCTGCAATTTCAGTAGCTTGTGTCCACAATTTAGTTGTTGGCAAGTTAGCGCCATTGACAAAGAAGCCTGTTTCACCGACCAATATATACGTCCTGAGAACGCATACGTGTGGCAAGCTGACACTTAAAAATGTTGGAGAAGAAGTGAGATTAAGCGGCTGGAAGGAATTCCAGAAAATGAGGAAGTTTATAACGTTAAGAGACTCCCCCCTATGGATCAACGCAGTTACTTACCGGAAGATGTATGCGAGCAGTCATTATACACTGAAGTCTTTGGTAAATGTGTAAAACGTTGAAAAGCTTGTAATGATTTCAGAGAAAGGATTTGGTGGAAATTATACAGAACTTGTCTTTCGAAAGTGTCTTGAGCGTAATAGACAAAGTCGTGCCGAGACCTGAAGGTCAGTCAGCAGAATAAGAGAATAAAAACGGGCGATATAGAAGTGTACGTAGATATATATCGTAAACGTGTTCAGGGTGCGCAAGAATTTGTAGTGCCCACGAGACAACCAGGTAACTTTTACTCGCTGGTACAGAGTCCTCAACAATTCAAACAGTTTCTCATGGTAGCTGGCTTCGATAGATACTTCCAAGTCGCCCGATGTTACAGAGACAAGAGTGCCAGGCACGACAGACAGCCAGAATTTACACAGGTTAACCTAGAAATGTGTATCGCATGAAAATCGAAAACGATCGATGGAGGAAAAGCGTGCCACGCGCACGCGCGCGCGATCGCTTTTTCTTTAATAACAATACCAGATGCAACGCCAGTCATGACACGCCTGACAGAAAGTAGTTCTTCGGGTTTGTATTCTTTATCCTTTACCCTCTTTTGCAAATATTACGTGTAATCAAGTTGTTATAACTTATAAGAGCTCTCTTTAACAATTTAGATTTTACAAGATTACGTAACTGCATGTTGAAAATAACATTTATTTATTTTTATTTTAATGGCATATGCGTAAAGTTAAAATAACTAAAATTATTTACAGGTTTATTAACAGACAGTATATATGCACAGCATATAAAAATAAAATGGTCAAATCAACGATCATTGACACAAAGTCTCATAGTAGCGATGGTGAGAAAGAAAATGCGTTTGCTCCTATGACAAGCTTGACGTCAATGCTAGGAGGTAAAGTTAACAAACTCCGATATGCTATTGCTTGACACACTATTAAAAACGATTAGTTGTGTAAAGAAAATGAGCAAGTACTTTTCTTCCGCTTGAAGCATCACTTTTATTTTGACCGATACAACCAATTTGAATTTTATTATGTTTATTTTATCATTTATTATCAATTATCTTTATTTTTTAATAATATTTGTATCTCTCTGTATGTTATTTTTCAAGCTTGCTACAGAGCATCAAGGTCGGCAGCAAAACTTTGAAGGGTGAAGAGGCGTCAAATTTTTGTGGCGGTACCGTGCAATATTCGTATACTGATTTTAGCAGGTTAGATCATACAATTAAACTGCACATTATCCTAAGTGTATTTGAGCATGAGAACGAAAAACTCGTACTTCTTCTCACGGTATCTCTGGTTTGAGTCCAAATTAAATAGAATTATAGAATTGATGTATCATCTTTTCGTCACGTCTTTCTCATCTGTATATCTGTATAGGCAGAAATTTTGATGCAAGAGACGTTTTCTGGATGCTTAGTATTGTCTACGTCTAAGGTTTACGTTCTCAGGATCGATGGGCCAGAAGGGTAAACTCGTACTTTGGCATTTTTAATGTCCAAAGTCATGAAACTTTTTAAGAAAAATTTAAACTTAAATTTTGAACACTATGTATCTTTGTGATAAAGTTTTATTCTTAATTCGCTCATGTTAATCATTCGCGAGAAAGCCCCTTATTCGTAATCGCTAAGAAGCTAACAAGAGAACGGTCGGAAGTGTCCCTCATCGATTTGGATGGGCTTTGGATATGCTGTAGAGCATCAAAAAATATTAGACACGTTAAAACAACCAGGTTAAAACAACCTCTCGAAAATAACATATTTTATAGTTTTTAGCGAATATCTTTGAAAATATAAGGCGTAACGACAAAAAATTTATACGAAACGTTTGTGGCTTTTTGTGCTCTTTACAATGGCGTAATCAGATTTTTCAAATTTGTCAAATTTTTTAATTTAACCCCACCCCCACTTATTATTTTTGCCAAATATAACAATTTTTCCAACGCTAAAATTTAAGAGCGTTGAATGCCAAATGCATTCATGTATATTTTTATTATGACACCATTATTCGATTTTTGGCAAGACAAGATGATATGTGGTATAGGCGTCGCGCTGTAGGTAGGTGTTGCGTTATTTCTGTTCAGTTGCGCTGTACGTTTAAAAATTTCCATTAATATAATACTACGACATAATATGCGATGAAAGTCCAAGCAGAGGGAAAGATATCACATCATCCGAAGTTTAAATGGCGTGTGCGCAAAACAGTGTTAAATACACGTCGAAGTAAATCAACAACCAAAGTTCACGCATTTGAATATTATTTGCTCGTGTCATAATTCCGGAAAGCAAGCATTTCAGATCGTAAGTTTGAAGTGTAAAGAACTGTGTGTTGTATGCTGTCGTTTTGTAAACATGTAAGTGCATTTTTATTGTTAACTTTTATTGGTTTCTTACGCTTGTTACTTTTTCCTTTGATATTGAATATTTAATATAATTTTTTATTCAGCTTTTACTCAATTCTTTGCCAGTTTTTCCAGTGACTATATAATCTTTTGGGAGAAGTGCACTTGGACACGGTACATTTGGACACGGTCATTTGGACACGATCAATTGGACACCGTTTATTTAGCCACGGTTCATTTAGACACGGATCATCTGGACACCGTAAAAAATATGACCTGTGCAGTTGAACACAGTAAAAAAGTGCGGCCTGTGCAGTTGGACACCGAAATGCGCGACCTGTGCAGTTGGACACGAAAATGATAGACATTAATCATAAATTATGTTAATATTGTTGCATCCTTACTTGTCAATATATCCTATATAATATATAAATGTACAAGCGTGGACGGGGGAAACTTCGCCCACCCTGCACCCCCCCATGGTCGGTATGAGTGAACCTAAGAGTGTGGAGGGGGGGCTTTGCCCTCCCCCTGCACCTTTCATGCACTTGGCGGTATGGGTGACGTTAAAGCGTATGTAGGGGGGGCTTGGCCCCCCCCTGCACCGTCCTATGCACGCGCATTTCGGTGTTCAACTGCACAGGCCGCGCATTTTTGTGTCCATCTGCATAGATCGCGCATTTTGGTGTCCAACTGTACAGACCGCGCATTCTGTTGTCCAACTGCACAGGTCGCGTATTTTGGTGTCCAACTGCACAGATCGCATTTTTTACGGTGTCCAACTGCACAGGCCGTATTTATTACGGTGTCCAGATGATCCGTGTCCAAATAAACCGTGTTTAAATACACGGTGTGTAAACAAACCGTGTCCAATTGAACCGTGTCCAAATAAATGGTGTCCAATTGATCGTGTCCAAATGAACGGTATCCAAATGAACGGTGTCCAAATGAACCGTGTCCAAATAAACGGTGTTCAATTGATCGTGTCCAAATGAACGGTGCCCAAATGAACCGTGGCTAAATTACGCCTTATATTTTCAAAGATTCGCTAAAAACTATAAAATCCGTTATTTTCGAGAGGTTGTTTCAACCCCTAAACGTCGAGATAAGCCGCTAAAAAGAAAATACGTGTCTAATATTTTTGATGCTTTACAACATATCCAAAGCCCATCCAAATCGGTGAGGAACACTTCCAACCGTTCCCTTGTGGAGCAAAAGAAAAAGAAGAGAAATTTGTAACAGGGAAGATCCACAGCGTTGGCGACACAAGGAAGTTAGTTGGACGACCAACAGATTAAGATCTTTCATAGGTACGTTGTGGACGTCTTCAGAAAGCACAAGCACTGGCTATGCACTGTGGCCAACCTTGGAGAGCCGCATGTTTATTAGGATGGATTCCTAATCACGATCCAAATTACAGTAATCCATTGACAGACACTAAATTACCAATCAAAGAGAATCCTAACAGAAGTCTTTGGAAATTATGCGCTTGGGTCTTGGTAAGATGCATTGTGGGTATATGTGAAGAGCCTTCTAGATATCAAAGTCGAATCAGCACTGAGGTTAATGATGATGAAAATATATACAATTATGCCGGAGGAATATTGGAAAAATAAAACTTCGTTGGAAGACGCTTTCAAAGAATTGCACATGTTGAAAAATCCAGTAATACGTGCCCAATCTAACAAACCCGATCATTTAATTCAAAAATATATAATATTAGATCAAATACCGAAGTTGATGGAAGAGATTGAAAGTATGATTGATATCGGCGCTTGCGACTCACAGTTCCTCAGATTCCTGGCGCATCTAATACTGTTCTTCAGGCAGATCAGGAAAAGTACATAGAAGATAAAGTGGAAGACAAAGTATTGCTGGCATACGTTCGCGTCTTTACTGAAATAGGCGATCTGACTTTAATCGCGTTCTACACAGCCACGTTACTTCAGGAAGATATATACATACATATAATATATATAGAGTGTCCCCATTTAATCAATCACCTCTAAAAACTTTCTTAATCATGATTCTAGAAAAAATGCTTTAGACGAAAGTTGTTTGATTTGAAGGAAGACATATGATTTCAATGTAAGTCGTGTCATACATGTCATCATTTTCAAGAAATTTTAAAAAAGACTAATTTGACGTAGCCCAACCAGCCTTCGGGAATAAGAACATGCTTAATAAATCAATACGTGATTAAAATAGAAAATACTAATATAAAACGAGACAATTAAAATTATTAAATTATTAAAGAGGAACGTGACGAAAAGAAAGCAAGTCACAGTTCTGTTCCCAGAATGCTGAGACAGCGACGGAATCACACGGAGCAGCGTACGTGCTCCGATCAGGGTTACTCCTCCTTCCGCCTTAATGAAATTAATATATATGTCAGTAGCGACAGGATCAAACAGATCGCTTCTGAGAGTAACCGCGCATCCTACTTAACGCATGTTGACTTAAGTTACTACAATAATTTAAACTTCTTGTAATAAAGTGAGAGCAATAAATACATCCTCTTTTACTGTAAAGTACGGAGTGTCGTTTATTAGTGCGTGGATCCTAATTCTTTGAGAGCCTACATCCCGACAAAGTCCCTCCTTCACGGCTATGGGCACAACAAATTTTATAAATAAAACTTGATTTTTTCTTAAGATAAAAGTTGTAGATCTCGTAGAGACGTTCTCAAAACACTATAATAAAGCTTTCTTTCGTTAAGGATTTCCTGAGATATTTTAAATTTTGTCATATTTTTAATATTGTTCGATACAGTGGAGTCGCAATAGGGATTGGGGCGGTGACGTTGAATTATCGAGACAGGATTTGGTAACAAAACAATATATTCTTCTACTTCTATATATACATTATGTTTGTATTATCTTAGGCGGCGTCCAGAAGGCGCCTAATAAAAAAAAATGAACGCGTGGTCGCCACGCGCGTTAGAAGTGAAACTTCTGAAGGCAAGGCTTTGCCATAACTTTTCTGAAATTAATACAAAAACAATGCAACGGAATTAGTCACTCCAAGCCGCCCGCAACTCGAAAATATAGTGTTACACGCAGTTCTCACTATATCCGTCTCGCCAGTGCCGTACGCCTGATCGAATTTTCGTGACGCGTTTTCGAGTCGCAAAATCGAATTTACTTATCGATCCAAAAAGAGTTTCACTTTGTACGCCTGTTGGTCGAATTTTCGTGACACTATTTCGTGACGTTTTTTAGTGTCGCACAATCGAACTTACTACCGTACTAAAGAAGTTTCATTTCGTACGCCTATTGGTCGAATTTTCGTTACACTTTTTGTGTCTCATAATTGAACTTACTACCGTGCCAGAAGAACATCCGTCTCGCCAACGCCGTACGCCTATTGGTCAAATTTTCGTTACACTTTTCGTATCGCACAATCGAACTTACTACCGTACCAAAGAAGTTTCATTTCGTACGCCTATTGGTCGAATTTTCATTACACTTTCCGTGTCGCACAATCGAACTTACTACCGTACTAAAAAAGTTTAATTTTGTACGCCTATTGGTCGAATTTTCGTTACACTTTTCGTGTCGCATAATCGAACTTACTACCGTGCCAGAAGAAGAATCGTCTCGCCAACGCCGTAAGCCTATTTGTCAAATTTTCGTTACACTTTTCGTGTCGCACAATCGAACTTACTACCGTACCAAAGAAGTTTCACTTCCGTTACACTTTTTCGTGTCGCGAATCGAACTTACTACCGTGCCTAAAGAAGTTTTACTTCAAAAATATATGTACTGGATGTACTATTCAAAATTTGATATTGTGGACGGCTTTATTTACAAGGGGGTGCTTGGATGGCTCCTCGTTATTGTTGGGATCTATCGAACGGCCCGGAGTGAGAGGCAGCTAATCCGTTGGCTGGTCCGGTGGGTCAACTGGCGATCCAGGGGCCAGGAAGGCTCGTGTGCACACAGTCTGGCAAGCCGTTGTCCGGGTTTGCCTTATCCGTATCAAATGGAGGGCCGGTGGTCGAGAGATGCAGCAATCTCGTTTGGCCAACAATAGTCCAGCGGGCCTGATGAGGCGCACCTCCGGGAGCTCTAGAGGTATGAGCTTCCACGGAAGCAACCTGTGGCCCGTGGAGGGCTCCCGCCTCTTTTTGCTCCGCTTCTGCGTTGCTGGCGGGCCATGCACTGGTCTCTTGAGGGGCTCGGATCTCTTCTCGCACCGCTCCTGCGGCGCTGGCTGGTTGAGGAGGGGCTTCCCCCTGCGTCGGCTCTTCGGCCTTGTCCTATATCTCTTTCTCTTAGTGGCTGCTGGAGTGGAGCCGCTCGGCGCCTCCACTTCTACACGGCCGGGCCCGGAGGGGGCTCCCGGTCTGGAGGGAGCAGCGGTCTCCATCTTGATCTGCGATGGTTGCAATAAAGCGGAGGAGATGTCGCTCGACGCTTAATTGCGATTAAGCGGAGAAGAGGATATCTCACTCGACGTTTGTGTTATATTAATATCTCGACTCACTCAACGCTTCCTCGACACAAGATCGTGGAGTATAGAGGAAGGATTCGAATAGTAGGTATAATAGGCCGTTTCTGTCCCGGGGGCTCCGAGAGAGGGGGGTATCGGATTACGCGGGCTGGTGAGCGGGAGGGGGAAGGGGAGGGGCGGAGTATCGGGTTACACAGGGATATCGAATTACGCGGGTGGGTGAGGGGGAGAGGGGGCGGGGTATCGGGTTACACAGGGGTATCGGATTACGGGGGGGGGAGGGGGGGGGGGGAATTAATGTTTATAGAACTGCGCAGTGGATTTTTTAGCAGAGAAGAAAGTAAAGCCTTCTCTAACGGTGATGATGGGGGAAGGGAAGGAGAGTAAGAAAGAAAACATTATAAAAAAGTTATATATAATTTATTTATTAAAAAAAAGATCGCAAATCTTTATGGCGTCGCGCGCGACCACCAATTAAATAGTTTTATTACATTTTGTAACGCGCAATTCTTTTCATGTTTTCCACATCGCATAGTATTGGTGCCTTCTAGTTTATTCAAAGGTTTGATATTATCGTAATGCGCATCCAGAGTCTCGACGATTAGGTTCTTTTTTGGCGCATAATTCTCCAGCAGATCTACCAGCCATTCTGGTTTCTGGCATCCCTTGACGTACACAATAGTCGGCATCTCGTCGTCATCGTCTTCTTCGTCTTTTTCCACACCAAGCACGGCCGATGTAATCAGGCGTTTCACCATGCTGTACGGCACGTTTCCGTCTTCCCATCGTAATCCATGGTGATTGCGAATCAACCAGATAGCGCACGATTTGTCGGCTTTTGTAAGGAGATTCCACGGCATGGGGTACGTAAAGATGTGATGCGTCAGAACGCAGCCTTTTCTCAGTACCGCCACCTTTTTTATGACAAATTTCATCCCGACGAGGAATCCTTGCAGGTCTACGAACGTTGGTACGGACATGACGAGATTTCTTTATCTCTCTATCTCTCTCGTCGATGCGTCCATCGAGAGGAATGACGCGCAACTCTGCATACCGTCTCGCGACACTCTGATTTATACTTTTCCCTCCCTCCTTTGCCCCTCTAAATAATTGTATCGGAGAGTGATGGGAAGAAAGAGAGAGAAAATAATATTCACGTCGACGTTGCCGCGAACACTCAGACTATTTTGCGCACCACGTTCGTCAACGGGTTGTACTCAATCACGCGGTCGTGTATGATGAGACAGTACTCGGAGGTATTCGGCGGTACGTTCTCCATGCAGTCGAATTCTATTCTGACATCCACGGTGGCGTTTTTGACGGATTCGTTTTGGCGGGAGCAATCGATGATCACGAACGGGCCGTTACGTAGAAAAGTCGAAACGATGAGACTCGGCTCGAGATATTCGTATCCGTAGTAGCACTTGCAGAAACGCGCGTACATATCGTACAGAATCGCCCATCTGTGTTTGCCAAAGTCCAAATTCAGATCGTCGTACGGACAAACTTCCGAGTTTAGATAAAGTTTTACGTTGGTCAAGTTGCAGTCGTCGAATCGGCTTGTGTCGGCGGACATGACATTTTTCCGACCCGTCTGCAGAGCGAAGACGACGTATCGCGGTTTCTCGAGCTGAGTCGCGGTCTTAATGGCCCACGAGTGCTTGATCGCGTTCTGCAACAAAGGATACTCGTACAGATCCCACGAACGGAAAACCATACTTAGATATCGTCTGTCTTCCAAGGCGCGCAGCATCGACAGCTTGTTGATCTCGTTCAATAACCACGTGAGGCATTCGCCATTGTATCTTGAGTATTTTGATAGTAGGCTCCAACGCGAGACTTCCCACCAGGGAATTGTTGTTGCGCGCTCGTATCAAGATCAATTCGTGACGAGCGTTGATCACCACGCGTTTGTAATCCTCGTAAAATCCCAGTAACAAGTTGAGCGGTACGCAAAAATTGAAATATCCGTTCGGATTATTATGTGGTTCCCAGCCCGCGTTTCGCAGGATCACGCTTCTGTCAGACGATACCGTAACGTAGTTCTTGAGCGTGCTGGTTATTCCTACGTTTCTGCAACGATCAATCTCCATACCGTCGAGCTCGTATCGAACGAACATGAACGCGACGCAATTAGTACCCAATACCACATTATCGACTTGGTCGGCTGCTCTGGTCACCGTCAATGTTTCTTCGACGTAGAGAAAACTTTCGCACGGCAACGTATACAGATCCTGCTGTTGTATGAGTATTCGTATCTTGTCGCTATAATTAAACGTTGTGTTGGCGTACAGGTTGTACGTGTGAGTCTCGATCTTGACGATGAGATCGTTAAAGACCGGCTCGCTTCTGATGTTGAGAATTTCAGTCATCGTTCAGATGTTTTGCACCGCGAATCCCAGAGATTGTAAAAACTTAACGTTTGACGCGTTGAGCTTCTTTCTCGTCGCTTGTTTAACGCCACCGAATGTCGACTTGACGATATCGTCGATCGGTGCAGCCGTAAAGATATTACTGTTATCTGTCGCGTGCTCCGAGTCGTTCAAC
>NW_020215479.1:0-4431 GCF_003070985.1 Temnothorax curvispinosus | reverse complement strand
AACATTATGGTCATTGTGTATCGGTACAGGAGTGATTTTTATAATTTTGTATGTTGGGTACGCTATCAATGGGAATACGAGAATAGTATATATGTTCGAGTTATCATAATACGCGTTTACATTTAGATATTTTTGGATAGAATTCCAGTTTTCGGCTTGTATTTTGAATGAAAAATTCAATCTCCTGTCTATGTGTGAGGTCGCTTCTCTTAGTTCTATTATTTTTTCGATCGGGAGCACGCGCGTTAATAAAATATTGTGATTTGTATGAGTCAGATAGTCTGTAATGTCGTTTATGTCTGTCGTGAGGTCATTCAAAATAGCGTTTAATACTAATAGTTGTTCGTCTAGTCCCTCTCTGTACATAAGCTGTTCTTCTAGTTTTCTTGTAACGTTAGCCATTAAATTTTCGTTATATGACAGTGTTTGTTCTAGTTTCTCAATATGACCTATTGTAGCATTAATGATTTTCAATTGATTTTTTGCCGCGTGTTGCAATGTTTGTTGTTGATTATTTAGCAACTGTATTTGCTCATTTATGATTTTCGCGTCTTCAGCGTCCATGGTGCCAAATAACGTTTTACTTATTTGGCCTACAGCGTCGATCAGGCCTCGTTTACTTAGGGGTGATCGGTAAATGGTTTGCAGTTGCTCTAGGTTGCGTGTCATTTTACTATTTTCTCGCCTAATAGTTTGGAGTGTGATTTGGCATGTGTTTTTGGTGCTTCTGATGGCATGGTTGCAGATTTCTTCGATGCGTGCTAGGTTTTCCTGAAGTTGTTGATATCTTATGTTTAATGCTGTTACGTCTATGCGTATTGCCATTTTCCATGTTGCTTTCGTTTGCTGGAGTTGTCCGATTTTCTCGTAATATATGCCGGGTTCGGCAGTGAACGCTGTCATCTCGTATGGTAACGGCTCTGACGTCATTTCCCTTGCAAGGTGTAGGGTGATAGCTAGCCTGTAATATGAATATGTTCCTGGGGGTATTCTATTTATCTTTTATTTTATGCTGACTTTATCTGTCAGCAAGTGTCATTTCTTTTGAGTAGCGCATCTTTGCGTTAGTCTACTGCTAGCCTCCAAGCGGTTCTTTACGGTTAGTGTGCTTTGAGTGCCAAAAAAAAAGGAAAAATGCGTTGCTTTAGATGTAACCAATTTTTCGCGCCATCCACGTGTGATGCGTGTTTGCGCACCTACTGGTTGCGGGTGGCTCGAGCTCCCCGCGCCCAGGTTGCAGAGCCTGAATCGCCTGACTCGCCGCCTCCCTCGTACGAGGAGGCAGTTCGGGCTGATATCCTCCCCCTGAGGATTATCGTGGATGTGGCCACAGGGGGGAGAGGAGTCTCCGTTGTGCGACGTGGTGACCTTTAGGTGAGTACTGTTAGTTTTCTTCTCTTTTCTTTTTCCCCCCTTTTTTTGCCTTTTTTTTTTTTTTTCTTTTTGCTTTAATGTGAGTGCTTTTTTATTCCTCTACTAACGCTTTCAATCGGTTCGCGTGAACGCGTAGCGTCTTTCGTTTAATTTTAATCGTGTAATTTACATTGTCGTGTTTTTCTAAAATAATATATGGTCCCACCCATTGCGAGTCGAGCTTCTTTGAGCGGCCTCGTCGTATCGTTTCGTCATAAAGTAGTACTTTATCGCCTACTTTGAAGGTTGCCTTCTTGCTTTTTTTTATCAAATTGTAGTTTCGATTTCGCTTTTTCGTCCTTCGTATTTTCTCTCGCGATTTGATTCGCTGCTCGGATTCGCTCTCGTAGTTCTTTTGCGTAATCCTCGTATGAGTATGTTAATTTCGGCGGTTTTGTTAGGGCCGTCGGTAGGTCAGGTCGGTGCCCGTAGACCAATTTGAAAGGCGTGAAGCCTGTAGTAGAGTGTGGTGTCGTATTGTATGTAAACATCGCATAAGGAAGCCATTCGTCCCAGTCAGTTTGATCTTGATTTATATAATGTCTCAAGTATTCGGCGAGAGTACGATGCGATCTCTCTAGTGCCCCATTACTCTCAGGGTGATACGTCGTTGTTTGAATCTTCTCGATTTTCAATAATTTGCACGTATTTTTGAACATTTCGCTTGTAAAGTTCGTGCCCTGATCCGTGAGAATTTTCTCCGGAATTCCGTGTTCTAACACGATTTTTGTTACGAATTCTTTGGCGATGGTTCTGGCTTCCTGATTTTCGATCGGTATCGCCTTACTAAATTTCGTTAAATTATCCTGAAACGTCAGAATATATTTATTTCCTTGATTTGTAACTGTTAACGGACCGACGATGTCGAGAGCGCATTTTTCAAACGGTCGTTCCGGCGTGTCCGTGATGACCATTGGCATCTTCGTTTTTCTGCTTAATTTATTTTTTTGGCAGTATTCGCATCTGCCGATGTAAGTCTCGACATCCTTTGTTATACCTTTCCAATCGTGTTGCAATCGGATTCGGTCTAAAGTGCGTGTGACTCCTTGGTGCCCTCCGATAGGCGAGTCGTGATACTCGTATAGTATCTGTTTTTTTTCCTCCTCCGAGTATTCTCGGGGCGCATCTTCTTCTTCTTGCTGTATCGTATGCACAGCTGACGCCTCTGTTATCGGGTTACGGCTCAATGCGTCGGCGTTTAGGTTGCTCTTCCCTGCCTTGTGTATGATTTCGTAATCATACTCCTCTAATTTAAGCCTCCATCTAATTAATCTTGAACCGCGGGGTCGGTAACATTGAATAACCAGATCAATGGTTTGTGATCGGTTATTATTTTAAATCTAACACCATAAAGATAGGGGCGAAAATGCTTGACTGCCCACACGATGGCTAGCAGTTCTTTCTCCGTCGTATTATAATTCTGTTCCGCTTTGCATAATACGCGGCTGGCGTACGCTATCGGTCGGTCTTGGCCGACTACTCCCTGTGAGAGGATAGCTCCTATTGCGAAATCTGACGCGTCTGTCGTCACTATAAATTCTTTATTGAAGTCGGGATAATTTAACACCGGCGCGGTTGTTAATTTTTCCTTTAATAATTCAAACGCGTTTTGCTGCTCTATTGACCAAATAAATTTTTCTCCTTTCCTAGTGAGCTTGGTCAGTGGCTTGGCTAGTTTCGAAAAATTTTCGATGAATTTTCGGTAGTACCCGGCTAGGCCTATAAACGACTGAATGTCTTTCAGTTTTTTAGGAGTCGGAAACTCCTTGACAGCTATTAGTTTCGACGGGTCCGGTGAGATTCCTTTTTCCGAAATCACGTGACCCAGGTACACGACTTCCTTTCGTAGGAACGCGCATTTACTCGGTTTTAACTTTAGATTGTATTTTCGGAGCCTGAGTAGCACGGCTATTATTCTTCTGATATGTTCCGTTAGCGTCGCCCCGTATATGACGATGTCGTCGATATACACGAAACATCTCAGCCCTAGCAGGCCGGCCAGCACCGCGTACATTAGCCGCTGAAATGCTGCCGGTGCGTTTTTCAGACCAAAAGGCATGCGATTGAATTCAAAGTGCCCATCCGGAGTGGAGAAGGCTGTTTTGCCTTTGTGGTCTTTATGCATGGGGATTTGGTGATACCCCGAGGCCAAATCTAAAACGGTAAAGTATTTCGCGTTACCTAATTGGTCTAATATGTCGGTTATGTTCGGCATGGGGAAAGAATCTCCCATGGTGAGATCATTCATTTTCCGAAAATCAATAACCACGCGAAATTGCACTTTTCCGGATGCGTCCGGTTTTTTAAGAACGACTATTATCGGTGCGTTCCAGTGACTCGTGCTCGGGCTGATTATGCCGTCTTCGAGCATCTTTTCTATTTGCTCCTTCACTTCGGCCTTATGCTTCTCGGGTAACCGATATGGTTTCACATTCACGGGCGCGCTACCTGGCCGGATATTTATCTCGTGCTCTATTGCGGTAGTCGCGCTTAAATGGTCGCCGTCTATATAGAACACATCAAAGTAATCATCGCAAATTTGTTCTACGGCTGCTCGCTCTTCGGCGTTCAAGTGATCGAGCTGTACTTGCTCGCGTACTTTCTTTTGTCGTTCGGCGATGGTCTCGCGCTCGTCGCTCGAGCGTAACGAGAGAACGTCCGCGGTGTCGGGCGGCGGCAGGTCTTCTAAAGTTACATGTGGAGTGAGTATCTCCACGGGCTTGTCCGTCACATTCAATACGCTAATCGGACATTTAAATTCGACGGGCTGCACTAGGCAATGCCCGATAAAGACCCCTGGGGCGGGTTCGCCGCTCCGCACAATGCCGACACGATTATGATCGGTGACGGCTTCCACGATTGTTTCGCTATGTGGCGGAAGTTTTACCTTGCGAAAAGGTCGGAGCTTAAAGGAAGCTGAGCCGATTTTTAATCGCTTTTTCAAATTTGAAATATCTGCTTTGTGTTTTGAGAGGAAGTCGTTTCCTAAAATGCCTTCGTACTCAATGGGAAAATTGT
>NW_020215478.1:10000-11779 GCF_003070985.1 Temnothorax curvispinosus | reverse complement strand
TTGGCACCCAGTTTGACCTTGGACGCTGATGGCCCAGGCGCCATAAGGAAATGGGCATCCTCCTTTGTGAGAATGTTCTTTCAGTCTTCCTGATGTGCTACAAAAAAAGTATAAACGAATCCACTAAACGGGGTTGCTGAGATATAACAATTTTAATTTTCACTGATTTTACACGTATTCTTATTGGAAGAGACGATTTTGACAGATAAAACAGTTAAAAAAATGTTGAAGGAGCGCTACCAATATTTTGAATTTTTTTGTACATGTAGTATACGAATAAATGAAAATATCTGCCAAGTTTTAATTGTCTTATACCGTTTTAAAGAAGTAAATTATAACTTGAGATAATTGTGCTGTCGACACGAATGTATCTCGATGGCTCGTAAAAGCGCGGCAACGTCGCAATCAGCTGGGCAAGCGAAGCATAACCTATGGCTGTGGCTGTCGCTACACGTATAGCTCTTCGTTGAGCGAGCCTTTTTTCATAAACTGCTTTTGTCACTATTTTGCCTTTCTACCGATAACTTTTCGTGTCTGACATTGTAAAAATGTAAATGTTTTGGTACTGTGCAAGGCTGCCAACCTACGTGAATCGAGTCACAAAAAGTCGCATAACAATGTTTATAATAAATAATATTCAAAATTATAGTTGATATGATACATATTTATCTTTTTTGACGTTATTAAAGTCACATTTGTTTATCAGCACTGCTGAATAATGTCTTTCGCTTTGAAATAATTTGACGTTATAAAGTTGAAATCAGGCCATTTTCACTGCCAAAAATTTAGGCTCATAAATTACAAAAATCGCAAATAATACTGGAAAAAACATTTGTTTGTGTAAAGTAAAAAATACCTTTGTAGGAGTAAAAATAAGACTCCTACTATCATTTAAGTATCTTACATCTAGATTTACTATGCGTTAGGCGTAGATATTCAAGTATTTCAAATTTAATGCACTTTTGTCTAAGATTGTACCAGCGATACATCCTTAATGTGTCATCACGCGGTTGGCCCTCCCTCGCACTGAATTTTAATGTACGTACCATCGAGGCCATGCTTCAATAAAAAAATAACCATAATTAAATTACTATCACATCGAAAAGTTTAAGACATTTTCATTAGAGACCTTCATCTTTTATCCACTTTATTAACCGTAATCGGCAATATTGGGACACATTGTAAATATATATGTATGTATAATAAATTTTTGTAGAAGGGAATAACCTACTCCTACAAAACCTTCCAGAGGAATCCTTTTTTAACGGTTTCCTTAAAAATGTCGCCAGATTATTAGCAACTTATTGGATTAAAATTCTAAACGGAAACTGTTTCCGTCATGTTGCCCTGTGGTTTCCACAACCTGGTATATTTTCGGTTCGTAAGAGGGCAACTGTCATCAAGCTGTCATAACTATTAGTGGCAATAAAAGTCGGCAATCCAATAGGCAAAATCAGAAGCCGGTTTCCTCAATATTAAAGGCAACTTAAGCAGAGAAGTTTTAAGCAAATTAACAGCAACCTGCGGGCAACTTGCTATCTGGGTATTAAAACTCATATTTTTTTACGTCATACATATAAAAATATAGCTCAAAAATATACAGATGTCTCAGATCTACCGTATCAACTATAATAATATTCAATTCTTGAGATCTTTAAGATAATGATTCTCATACTAAGATATTGAAAAATTAAAATTTAAGGCACTTGTAACGAAATTCTGTAACTCCTTATAACGACAGTTTCGGTATCGTTGCGCAGGTATATGGTAAAAAAACTT
>NW_020215478.1:0-5000 GCF_003070985.1 Temnothorax curvispinosus | reverse complement strand
GATTCTTTAACGGATTTAAAATAAAGATTTTTGTAGTAAAAATATACGTATTTATGTTCGCTATTTCTAAATGTTTAATATTCAACTTTCTTATAACTAAACAACAAGTTGCAATTCTATCAAGAAAATTATCACAACATAAATTTTATATTATCTTATTAAATAAAAAAATGGAAAGAATCTATTAATAAAATTTTCAAGGGGTAAACACCACTCTAGAGGCCCGAAAAATAGAAGAATTTTTTGTGGTTAAAACAAAAAGTAAATCAAAAGTCTATTTAAAGGACTTTATTGTACATGTTTTAAAGTGTATAAAACAATTTTTTATTTTTTAAAGCTACGTTCGGAAACGCTACCCTGAAGGTAGACTCGGGTGAGTAGTAGTAGGGACAGGGTGCACCCTGGGTGTAAGTATCCGAACGGCAAATAAAGCGGAGAGCACAAGAGCACACACTTCTGCACAACGCATAATGCGTAAGCATAAGAAAATTGATTGGTCTATATACATGTGCATAAGGAAACAGACCAATCAATTTTCTTATGCTTATGCATTATGCAAAAGTCTGTGTTTCCCGCTTAAGTAATAAGACATGGCGGATGAAAGGCAATCCCGAGAAAATATTATTGTATCCTGCGCCATACTAGACAAGAAATAATCAGAATAGATTTAGATCCAGTTTATATCTAGATAGTAATGACACAGTATAATATCTACTTATGCTGTGGTAATGATGAGCCGCTGAGTGCTTCTACAGCTTCTACTTCCTTTTAGTAAAATTAGTGGTGCAATCACCAAATTACGAGTGTAAAATATATCGATCGCTTAAACAACTTTTAAGATATACCTACATAAGATGAATTATTAATTAATATGAATAATAGAAAAATATATTCGTAATTAGCGTCAAGATATTATTAAACATAGATAAAATCTGATAATAAATTAGCGGTAGGCAATAGAATATATTAACCTTACTTAAATCCAACTAATCAGAGTTATTAATATTATAGGTTAACAGTTCGACCAATTCAGCAAATCGTAACGCAAAAAAACCCGGTAAAACATTTTTTATATAAAAACATATTTAGATATATACATATAAGGGCGGCAGTGTGGTCTAGTGGTAGAGCGCCAGACTCGTAATCTGAGGAACCAGGTTCGAGTCCACTAGAGCCATGAAGCATGGAATGTTTTTCCGATAGCTGCGCCCCTTCGTGCAAGATAGGCTCTTATGCGGAGAAAACTGGGCTCCGTCTTTCGTTTCCCGTTGGTCCAAAGGGTTAAAATGAGAGGAGAAGGATAGTATTGGTAGTAGATTGCGAACCCTGCGGGGATATGCGATAAATTACGAATTTTTTATTTAGATATATATAATCATAATATTATATAAAATATTACATAAAATATGTCTATATATGTCCATACTATGTTTTTCTCTTGTATAATCTCTGTTCGTATGTACAAGAAAAATAATAAGAAAAAGAATTAGAAAATAATTCAAAGCATAAATTTTTGCATTATTTTTTTATAACAAAAAATAAAGTGAGAAATTGTGAAAAATTTGCTATGTAATCATATTTTATATACAATTATTACACATTTATATATGATTATATATGATTATATATAAGCAAATAAATAAACAATGCAAAAATGATCTTTTTAATTATTTTCTAATTCTCTTCCTTTTTATTTTTCTTGTACATACAAACAGAAATTATACAAGAAAAAAAACATACATGGACATATTTTATATAATACTTTATGATATCATATAATTATATACATTTAAATGTTTTTATATAAAAAATTTTTTACCGGGAATAGATAATGGAGCTACGAATTCAAGTATTTAACACACAGTTCGCGATATTCACCAGCCTCGCTTCGAAGAGAAAAGATACGTAATATCTGGTGTATTGTATACGAAGTACTGGACACAGAGATATATGGAAATATTCATGAATGGATTCCGATCAAAATTCAATTATTCCCTAGATTTCTATTGTTTTTTAGGGAAAACGGAATAATTTCAATCGGAATCCATTCCGAACAGTTCCATAGAAGAAGAAACTTTATTGCTACAGTTTAAAAAATTCCGCCAAATGTAATAAGTTACCCGTATTCACCCTGAAATTCGGGGTGGAAAATTTTCTTCCTGAGGTGCACCCGGGTGAAGTTTCCGAACAACTTCATCTCTATCACATTGGTACAACCCGAACGTTTCCGAACAGCGTGAGCATTGGCGGATGCACCCGGGTGAAGTTTCCCAACGCAGCCCAAATGGCGGCGCTGGAGCTTTGTAAGCATAAGCGTTTTTTTGCGGGAGGTGCTCCGGGGCTTGCAGCATAAGTGCCGCAAATTTTAACCTGAAACAAAAAACCCAAATTTTTCATAACTTGCATGATAATAGCTAGAAAAATACGTAGAGAATTTTTAAAATATTGTTTTCATAGAAATGGCAAGCATTTGAAAAAAAAAGTTAATTAAAAACGACTTTTTTCACATGCTCGCCATTTCTACGAGAAACGATATTTTAAAAATCCCCTACATATTTCTCTAGCTATTATCATGCAGATTATGAAAAATTGTAGTTTTTTGTTCCAGGTTAAGCGGCACTTATGCTGCAAGTCCCAGAGCACCTCCCGCAAAAAAACGCTTACGCTTACAAAGCTCCAGCGCCGCCATTTAAAAAATAAAACATTGTTTCATACACTTTAAGGGGATCCTGCAGTGACAGGCGAACTTCCTCGATGTCGATAATGTCAACCTTTCTAATTTTGTTTTCCCTATATCTGTCTTTGTTTAACGAAATGACATCTGTCCTTGTTCGATTGCTTGCCATCTCTCGCAAGATCCGACTACTGTTGCTGCTCTTCTTGTCATCCTGCATCCGTTGCACGATATTATTCCTACATGTTTTGCCAAGAGAGGATGATAAACATTATGTATGTATAAACTGCAGAATTTTTGTTTTAAGCAAATATTGTCGTCAGGTGACAGCTGTATGTGCCCCAATAAGTAATATTTTTAATTTTTTTGTATTTTTGATATAAAATCGCGTTTGTTACCTTAAATTTTTGTGTGGACTTTAATTCTGTAAAAGATTTTTGCAATTCTATAAAGACAATTAAAAGATCCATCTAAAAACGATAATGTCAGTAAATCATACGGCTGCAGGATCCCCTTAAGGGGATCCTAAACTGACCCAAATTACCGACAATTGCAGGGAGAGCTCCAACTTTGAGTAGACTGCACAGAATTTTAAAAAATGTGTACACAATTGAAATATGCACGAAAATCGCGCGAATGTTGATTACAAGACAAAAATCGGAAAAAAATTTTTTAAAATACATTTTTGAGCTGTCACCTACCGTAAACGTTTGCTTAATACAGGAGTTGTACAGTTTGTATGTACAAAATAAGATACACGCGCCATTCGTATAATGTGAACAAAGAATACCGTATATGAAAAACTAAAATTAAAAACGTAACAAAAAAGTTTGAGCTTTTACTACTATTTGGTGCAAAAGCACATGCAGGTTGATAGGATAAGCAGTATTGCGTGTAGCGAGAGATGGCGCAGCAATCGAACAAGGACAAATTACTATAGTTAAACAAGGACACATATAGAAAAAACAGGTTTAAAAATGTTGACATTATCGACATCGAGGAAGTTTGGCCTTCGCTTTAGGATCCCCTTAAAGGTGGAAGCACATAAAATTACAGGAGCCATGAGCAGAATGCAGAAGCCATATGCGCATGCGCGTTAAAATTAAATATCTGTTAGAGCTCTTCAGATACCATAGCGCATGCGTATATGGCTCCTGCAATTTTATGTGCTTCCACCTTAAGGGGCTTCTATAGTGGCAGTGCACTTTATGCACTAAGTAAGTGCACGTTAAACTGCACTTTAACTCGTATTTTATTTATTATAAATTTTTAAGGGCAAAAATGCAAAATCGGGCTGTTTAAGGCACTACAGATGAGCTTACTGATTAAAAATATCCTAAATTGAATAAGATTCATTCGATATTTTGGCTAAATTCTTATTCGTAATTTTTTTCGTAATAAAAAAAATTTAGCCAAAATATTGAATGAATCTTATTCAATTTAGGATATTTTTAATCAAGCTCATCTGTAGTGCTAAACAGCCCAATTTTGCATTTTTGCCCTTAAAAATTTATAATAAATAAAATACGAGTTAAAGTGCAGTTTAACGTGCACTTAGTGCATACCACTATAGGATGCCCTTAAGACATGTACAATAAAGTCCTTTAAATAGATTTTTAATTTACTTTTTCTTTTAACCACAAAAAAATCTTATATTTTTTGGGCCTCTAGAGTGGTGTTACCCCTTAAGTTATATATAAAGAACATTCTTTATTATTTTCTGTTCAGCTAAGATATGTTTATCATGTCTTGTCACATACATAAAATGATAACATAAATAATAAAAATACATATAAATATCTATCCTTATTATTTTCTATCGATTTGTCATTTTATCGTCAAAAAATTAAATATATATGTTTACTTACCGCACCATAAGCATACATATTATTATGTGTCTGACTTGGGTTGACTTTACTTAATAGAAATCTGGCTTGAGAACCACCTTGTTCCGTATCAATATACCGAGGCGCAGGAAATCTAATAGCTAATGTTTCCGCAGCATCATCAACAGGTGCTGCTAGTAACTGCCGGAAATTTTCGTACTCTGGTAAGTCTTGATATTTTAACTGTCGCCACTGTGCAATAGTCTATAAAACATAAATTTTAAAACAATACAAACAAACGCTTTGCTCTTTATAAAGATTTATATACTGTTAAAATATACACAACACGCGCGCGTGCAACAAATTTTTGTATATACCATCTTTTATAAGATTATTTTATGTGGGATGACCCAAGTCTAGAAAAACAATCGAATAACTCGTAAATAGATTTAAAAAAAAATGTTTCAGATAAAAGTTGTAAAGTTTAAAAAGAGGCATTT